>NW_027505854.1:0-68288 GCF_021521415.1 Bidens hawaiensis
AAACGTTCTCTCTCGAGACACCATCAACCGTCTCCCCTCATTCATAATCTCATCCAAATCGGAGTCAGCCATCGACGTAGCTGCTCTAGTCATACTCACACCCGAACCTTGTGCAGCCGAGACCTGCACCTCTTCAACGTGATCCATATCAAAATAACCTTGACCTCCAAAAACAGCGTCAAGATCAATATCCTCTGCAGCAGACACAACAGGCACAGCAGGAGCAGGAACAGCTTGAGTTGCTATTGCCTGTCGCGGTTGAGGATCTCTGAACTCGTCCCCACCAGCAGGAACATACTCTGGGTTGATTAAAAACCCAAACAGTGGAGTATGCCTGGGACGACGTTCAGGGTTGCTCCTCGCACTCGACGTGCGGCATTGAGCAAAGATACGTTTGCTCACAGATTCCACGTATCTTATCGGGCGTCTCTGAGGTAGAGTCGGAGCGACATGGTTCAATATCATCTGGATGAACCGTGGGTACATAATGAACCGCTCCCGAGACATCGCCCTCCTCTGCCTATCAATCTCGTAGAAGACCATTTGACTGAAGCTATAACGTTTGTTATAGGTCAGTGCAGTCATTGCAGACTGCATGGTCGCGCCCATACCGTCAGTGCCCGCCTTCCTCCCAGACATGCAAACTATCATAACGTGCATGAGGAAGCGCCACTGATCTAGAAGGAAACCCTTCCTCCTCTGGGTATCTCCTAATGGACCAGAGTAGCCCATTCGGAGAAACGCTCCATCACGGAACGGAGCTACGAACTCTGTAGGGTCATCCCTAGTCTCTTCACCGAATCGTAACGCCACCCGGATCTGTTCAGAATTGAACTGAACCTGTTGATTGTTCACCGTCGCTCGCATGACCGGGGGCTCAATACGACAGTCGTATTCGACCGTCTGCCAGAAGTCTTCGATATTCGGTAGAGATATCGGCAGTGTGTTTGTGATCGCATGAAAAATCCTCGAGCGCAGGAGGAAAGTTATGATCTCGCGGTAATCGTCCACACCTCTCGCCTCCGGGTCAAGTGTAATGTACATATTGTGACCCGGGAAGAATTGACGTTGGTTATCACCATCGTCTCCTCCTGCACCTCCAGCACCAGCTACCGCAGCCATATCTGCAACAAACTAACCAAGTTAGAACGACATAAAGACATAGCACAAGTTCGCTTTGTTACCATGAGCGAAGTTGTGATAAACTCTGTATAGGCGAAGTTAAAGTTGAGGCGAAGTTGGGAACAACTTCGCTTCAGCTTTAAGTTCGTCTAATTAATATTAAGTAAAAATGATCTAGGCGAAGTTAATGTTAAATAACCTTGAATAAATAACACGTAATAAATAACACGTAATCGGTAGTAATAACAAGTTCGCCGGAAAAGATATAAGTTCGCCGGATAAGTTTGAATAAGTTCGCTGGATTTTTTTAAAAGTGATGAACAGTATGTCGATTGAACATCCTTATATAGGGTCTGAGTTATACAGGCGAAGTTACGGATAACTTCGCCTAGGCGAAGTTAATCACAACTTCGCCTGTTTGACAACATCGCCTATATTTACAAAATCAAACCTTATAGTTTGAACATTTTTCAATTAACTCTTTAAAACTTCCCATTAAGAAATAAATGACATGATCAAGTCTAAGTAACCAGTTAAAAAATCATAAAACTATCTAAGTACAAAAACTTTAAAAGTTTAAAGGATAAGGGATCAAATTTCAGTCTCGATAGGGACTGCTACGTTTTAGAAAAGATCCGAACAGGAATCATACTAACTACGTGACTGTCACATAGATCCGTGTTTAGCTGTATTATGACATATAGAGACAGGTTGTAAGCAGGTATAACTTAAAGTGGTTTTCATCGTTTATGTGATACGAGTTAGGTTCGATTAAGCCTCAAAATTTAAGTGGGCAACAACTCAGAAATATTAATGTCTCCTATCTATCCTCAAAGCGTATTTGGCTTTCCCCAAGTCACCCCGAATTGACTTCGACCCATAGTGTCTGATTAAATTGTAAGTACTCTTCATCTGTTTCCCGTTCTTCTTCTTACTCTAAAATTGAGAAGTCTTGATATTTTGTCATCTAAAATGTTTCAATAACTCCAAATATTTTTTTTTTTTCGAAATAAACATAGACTTCAAAGTAGAAATTTACTGCAAGTCCCGAATCTGGATCACTGCAGTATCTTGAGACGCTATCTTCACGGGAATCAGAACACACATGGGCTCGTGTATGACCGGGTAATCGCTTTTCTGCCTATCATGCGGAAAGATATATATGAAGACATACAAAACTCTTAAGGAGTTTCCACGTAAAATCAAGTAAATTTAGTTTGTATCACTTATACTTTTACGCACCATAAAAAGTTACCATGACATACAATGACTGTCCTAAAGCCTTTTAAGCCTAATAACTGCACTAGTTAAGCACACAGACTTAGTATATCTATCATTTTCCAAGGTTGGATCAAATTTCCGTTTAACATAGCTAACGAACTTCTTACGAAGTAACAGACTTGAAAAACAATTTCATTTCCCTCTCCTTTCAAAATTTAAACATTATTCGCCCCGACCAAAACAAAGTCTTCAGGTAAACGGCTATCCCGAAGATCCAATGGATCAGCTGGACCGACCACATACCAGTATGTGTCCTTCTAACTAAGTATGATCGACTAATTTTAAGCGAAAGAAAGAACTCATCATAAACCGCCCCGGTCACTATCAGCAATCTGGTTAATGGCTATCCTCAAAATCTATAAGTAGAAAATGAGGACCAAAACATATCCGAAGACAAGTCCTTCAAACTGATGTAACCGACATATTTTTAAGCGATTAGTGACGGTTTTTTTTTTTTTTTTTTTTTTTTTTTTTTTTTAAATAACACAAGAAAAGCATGGTTACTCGGGATTGATCATCCCATTCAGTTCAATAAGGTTTTGAAATCTGGATTTGTCAAACGCTTTAGTATATAAATCAGCGAAATTATCAAGCGTATCCACCTTTTCAAGTATTATCAGTTTCTTCTCAGCACAATCCCGTATGAAATGATGACGTATGTCAATGTGTTTAGTTTTACTATGTTTCACGGGATTGTTAGTTACTGAGATAGCAGCTGTGTTATCAATGCAAATAGTAGTAAGTAAGAAATTCAGACCATAGTCGCGCAATTGTTGTTGTATTCAAAGAACCTGAGAGCAGCAGTTGGATGCTGCCATGTATTCTGCCTCACAGGTTGAAATTGCGACTGAAGTCTGCTTCTTGCATTGCCACGACACCAATCGGCCACCAAGAAACTGACATCCTCCAGTTGTTGATTTCCGACTCTGATTGCACCCTCCATAATCAGAATCTGTGTAAGCGACTAGCTCCAAGTCTCCTCCTCTCGGGTACCACAACCCCAGCTTCGGCTTGCCCTTGAGATACCGCAGTATCCTCTTTGCACCTTTCAAATGAGATTCTTTTGGATTTGCCTGAAAACGTGCACAAAGACAAACAGCAAACATTATATCAGGCCTAGATGCAGTTAAGTACATTAAAGAACCTATTATTGCCAGATATTGAGTTGGGTCCACATCTGCATCACCGTCTACTTCAGCACCCAATTTGTGATTGACGCAGATTGGAGTATCATATGGAGAACTGTCCTCCATCTTGAAGCGCTTGAGCACATCATGAACATACTTTGTCTGATGAATGAACATCCCGTCCTTCTTCTGATCAACCTGCAATCCTAGAAAGAAAGTTGGTTCACCCATAGCACTCATTTCAAACCTTTTCTTCATGACGGCTTCAAACTCCTGACACATGGAGACTTTTGATGCAGCAAATATAATGTCATCCACGTAGACTTGTACCAGCAGGATGTCGCTTCCATCTCTTTTGAAGAACAACGTGCTATCAATTTTCCCTCTTTCAAAACCATTCTCGAGCAAGTAATCCGATAAAGTTGCATACCAGGCACGAGGTGCCTGATGTAATCCATACAACGCCTTGCTCAACCTGTACACGTGATCTGGAAAGTCTGGGTCAGGAAAACCCGGAGGTTGCTCAACATACACAACCTCATCAACTTTCCCATTCAAAAACGCACTCTTCACATCTAGCTGAAACACCTTCATCTTTTCATAAGCAGCAAACGCTAAAAACAATCTTATGGCTTCCAACCTGGCGACAGGAGCGAACACTTCGTTATAATCAATCCCCTCTTGTTGATTAAAACCTTTAACGACCAGCCTCGCCTTGTTTCTTATAATAATCCCCTTATCATCTCTCTTGCACTTAAACACCCATTTTGTGCCTATCGCATGCACATTCTTTGGTTTTTCAACCAAAGTCCAAACTTCCATCTTCTCGAATTGAGCCAACTCTTCTTGCATGGCTTCGACCCACGAGCTGTCCTTTAAAGCCATTTGATAATTCTTCGGTTCAATGTGACTTATAAAGCAGGTATACAGGCATTCATTGATTATTCCTGTCTCCTTAATGCTTGTATAAACACAGGTGTGTTCATTCAAGCTACTTCTCGTTTGTACACCTGAGGACACATCACCAATCACATTATCCAAAGGGTGATCTTTATGAATTCTCGTGGTCGGAACAGAACCGACATGCAAATTATCTTCCAAATTAGAAGAGATCTCATCAATGGTTGTTTCATGCTGAGAGTGAAAAGGATTGATAAATTCTTCTTCAGCAGAGGCAGTAGGGGTACCGATAGTGTTTGATGAGGAAGGTTGACATTTATCAATCAGCTGTCTTTGCAATAGATTTTCTTCCTCATCAAGTATCATCTTCGTCGCAGCTCTTTCTTCTTCTTCAGAAATTTCCAAATCCGGTACGTTAAACGACTTAAAAAGCTTAACATAGTCGAAAAGCTCAGCAGGTCCATTGCTAGGTTTTGGCGGTTGGTAACTTGTGATGTCGGTGTTACACACCACCTCCACCTTGCAGGTCGAAGTATTGAAGACACGTCTGTTGGGAGTACCAACAACATAACCGACTAAGATTCCTTCATCGGCTACTTCGCCAAATTTAGAGTTTGACTTCAAGATCGAACAAGGGGACCCGAATGGTTCAAGACCACTCAAGTTGGGCTTCCTTCCATGCATAAGCTCGTAACAAGTTTTACCAAGTCTCTTAACGGTTAACACTCTATTCAGAACATAGCAGGCTGTAGCAACTGCTTCAGCCCAGAACATCACAGGAAGCTTTGAATCTGCCAGCATAGTTCTGGCTCCTTCAATTAAAGTTCGGTTCTTCCTTTCAGCCACTCCATTCTGTTGCGGAGTATACGGAGCGCTGTATTGATGTTCAATTCCTTTCTGAAGACAGAAGATCTCCATCTCAAAATTCTTGAACTCCGTCCCATTGTCACTTCTGATGAACTTAACTGTTTTACTCATGACGTTCTCAACTTTCGTAATCAAATTCTTCACCATTTGAGCCGTCTCATCTTTCGATTTCAGAAAATATACCCACGAATATCGCGAGTAGTCATCAGTGATCACCAAGCAGTAAGAAGTACCTCCTAGACTTTTTACATTCACGGGACCGAAGAGATCCATGTGAAGCAGTTCTAGAGTACTAGCAATAGAGTTGACCTTCTTGGTGAGATGGGATTTCTTGTGTTGCTTTCCCTTCTTGCATGCAATACATTTGTCTTCAAAGTTAAAACTTTTCAAGGGAACGCCCATCACAAGCCCATTCCTGACAATGTGGTTCATCTTCCGAAGATGAATGTGCCCCATCCTCCTGTGCCACAGTTCGGATTCCGATTCGCTTGCTTTCGTCATTAAACATGATTCTCCCGTGGCCATTTCAGTAGACCTCATATCCATCACATAAGTGTTTGTATCACGTGGAGCTTTCGTCACTATCCACTCGTCTGGTATCTTAAAACCAGACTTCAACACGATCGCCTCATTCTTCGTGAAATGAACAGTGTAATCCTTATCACAAATCTGCGACACACTCAGCAGATTGTGCTTCAACTCTTCTACAAAGTTCACATTTTCAAGAGTTATTTTCCCATTGGACACCTATCCTTTTCCAGTAATTCTTCCTCCACTTTCACCAGCAAAGCTAACTCTCGCCCCTTGAACAGGTTTTAAGTCGTGCAACAAGTATTTGTTACCCGTCATGTGCCGGGAACAGCCGCTATCTACAATCCAAAGACTGTGGGCAGCCCTGTTCAATTGTTCCTGCACAATAAAGCAAATGATTAGAATCTAGGGACCCAAGACCAATTGGTCTTGGATCTATACATCCCGTACTTCTGCTTTCCAAAGTTAGAATTTGGATAATTCCTGTCAGTCCTATTAGGAAATCTCCTTGGAAATTGAGTGTGAGGCCTTCCAAACCTATGTGTATTGAAAGTATTATATCTAGCGGTTTGGTTATTAGCATTGTTAAACTGAGGTTTGTTTCTGTGAAAACCTGAATTAGTTACATTTCGGAATTCTGAAGGGTTTTCATTTTTAACAGTATTAAAATTACCATTAGGCTTATGCTCAGTTTTAATAGGCCTCACACCTCTGACTTTCGGCGTCAGAGGGCAATCTGCAACAAGATGTCCTAACTTATTACACCTAAAACAACACCTATACTCCATTTTCTTTTCAAAGGTTGTTTTGGATGTCGAGGCAGTGTTACCGGCCGTTCGTCTCACATAAGGTGGGACGTACGGGTTGAGTGGAGTACTCTTTTTATAAGTTTTATCTTTTTCTCCACCAGTGGGTAACACTACCTTTTCTTTTGTCTTACCCGATTCGGACAACTTATCCGAATCCGATGAGACTGGACTCGTAACAGAAATTTTCACACTTGAAACAGGCGAACTCGTTTCGCCACTACTAACACTTGGTTCTTTACTCGTAACCTTGATTGGAACTGTCTGAGGAACTTCAAAATCAACAGATTTCTGAACACTAGGGTTAAAAGTGTAATTATGGTTATAAGGTGGTGGAACCTCGTGATAACCAATTCCTCCCCTCTTCGTAGAGGTACCTTGATCACTAACAAGGTGATCAAGAATAGCTGAGGAATTTCGGAACTGCTCAAGTTTTCGGTTCAGTTCCACCACTTTCACCTGGTGGTCAGCAATCTGCTTTTCTCGTTCAGCAATCAGTTTAGTCTTTTCTTCTAAAACCTCATAACTTAGATCAATTACTTCAATCTTTTCAGCAAGTTTTGTTTTTAAGCTTTTAACATCTTTTTCACACGCTTTTATTTTAACTTTGTAACTGTTTTCTCTTGCTTTCATAAAGTGATGATCTTCTTTAAGAGTTTTAAATTCAGCGTCTAAACGAACATACTGATCAGTTATGGTATTAAGTTGCTCAGACAAATTCTCACATTTAGTACAAATAGATTTAGAACTTACCTCGGAGAGTTGATCCTTGTTGTCTGTCATGAAAGCTTTTTCCTTACCAGTAGCTTTCTCTTCTCCGGTAATCTTCTCACGTTCTTCATTCTCAACCTTAGCCATATTTGCCTGTTCACTAGTTTCATTCGAATGCAGGTTCCAGTTGTATTCACCTGCTTCTCTGGACAACATGGCATTGATTTCCTTATTATTCCCAGTGTGCTGTGCAGGCCGGCCATGACCACGTTCAACTCGCTCGTTTCTGCATTCTTTGGCAAAGTGCCCGTTTTGTTGATAGTTATAGCACCTCACCTTAGACTTGTCGAACCCTGGCCTGCCACCAACAAACTTTCTCCCCGTCTTTCTCATGAACTTCTTCACTCTCCTCACTATCATGGCCATCTGCCATTGTAAATCCATCTCCTCCAGATCATCAGCATCGATCTGGTCATAGTCTTCATCTAGCATCGCTGGATCAACCACCTTTCCTTGAATATAGTTTTCATATGAAGCAATAAATGAAGCATAGAGGCCAAACTGCTCTTCAGCAGATTTGACGCTCATTGGCATCTTAGAGTAATTATTGCTTGAGGAACTTGAAGATCCACTAATCTTGCTTGCTGTCTGTTGAGTACCACTTGATCCACCCGCAACAAAGCAAACATCCCCATTTGAGTTTACTGACACTTGCCCCTCCTGTGAAGAATTAGCACCCGACTCACCCTTCGAGTAGTAGGCGGCAGAATCAGTCTTTGAACTTGAATTGGAGTTTACTTTAGCACCGTACATGCCTGGATCTTGAACCTGATCCATAGATGTTTCTTTTCTTACCATATTAAGCTCAAAAGTTCTGAGCTTGTTGACAGTGGTTTCAAGATCATAAGTAGGGAAGTCCTTGTCTTCCCTCATTAGCACAGTATACATCTCCCATTTTGGTGGGAGAGCATCGAGAAGTTTTCCCACAATCTCTTCTTCTCGGTAGGAAATGGAGTAGTTACTCAATTCAGTCATTAGATGATAATATCGAGTGATAATGTCATCCAGAGATTCGTTCTTTAAGTACTTAAAGACTGAAAATTGAGTCTTGAGCAACTTTATCTTTGAAGCCCGAATACCTACATTCCCTTCAAATCTGCTCTCAAGAGCTTCCCAAAGCTCTCTAGCTGATGTATACTTTCTGAACGTATGGAGGATCTCATGTGGAAGAGCCATTGTGATTGCAGCATGAGCCTTGCTCTCGGCTTCATACATCTTTTTCTCCTCCTCTTCCATTTTACTGTATTTCTTGATTTGGTCTCGACCCTCATACTCCATGATTGGTGGAATATATCCATCTTGGATGCATACCCACATTTTCGCATCCTGGTACTTAACATATTGTATGAACCGATCCTTCCACGCGACAAAATCGGTTCCCTTCAGCAACCTTGGGGCCTTTGTAGCTGACCCCGCTTCAACTTCCATCTTTACAAGCTCCGAAATGTTGATCGACGACATCCTTCTTGAAGACTAAGAAACCCGAAAAAAAATCTGATTAGGCGAAGTTAAGAAATTTCTTCTGAACAGTACTGTAGGCGAAGTTAAGGATAACTTCGCTTAAGTAATAACTTCGCTGGATTCTTCTTAAAATCGCGTGACTGGGCAAAGTTGAGAATAACTTCGCTTAGGGTAAGCGAACTTAGAAAGTAGGCGAACTTGATTAGAACTTCGCTGAGCTAGGCGAACTTGATGAGAACTTCGCTGAGTTAGGCGAAGTTGAGGAGTTAGGCGAAGTTGTGAATAACTTCGCTTATCCTTATATCTTCGCTGAAACCCTACGAATCCTGACGGCAACTTCGCCTGATGAACAGCAACTTCGCCTGACGAACTTAAACTTTCTGCAGATCTGAAAATCGAATTTTAACGACGATTTTGACGGTTTAAAGGCTTGAACACACTGGTAGGAGGCTAGAATGAGAAAAAACACCACAAACTCGTCCCGTGAATACCCGAAATGAGACGAATTCTACACCCGCGTGAATATCCCGAACCACACAATCGAGCAAAAGCTCTGATACCAATTGTAGGTTCCCTGGACGGATCACACGAGATATCCCGATATACACAGGTGCGGAATCCCTGTGTAGATCGTTACGGACGTAGAACACAAGCTCACAAACACACGAACACGATACGAACACACACACGTTATATTAATAACTCGAACCATGATACTTACAGACTCTCGACCTCACGTCACTCGACTCACTGAATTACACGTAAACTGAACTACTCGATCAACTACAAAACAGTAGACCGTAGCCTATATAAATACACGACAACTTCGCCTCAGGCGAAGTTGTCCATAACTTCGCTCGTTCAACAAGTTCGCCTAGCCGAACTTGTCAACAACTTCGCTTGGTTAACAAGTTCGCCTAAGCGAACTTGTCAACAACTTCGCTTTTACAAACAAATACACAAACAATATTACAGACTCGATTACAGACATTAGACATATGAACTACTGACATCTATGCACCAACAGAGATGCTCACCTTTATGGATGCTTCCTCTGGATTTCAACAAATTCAGATGGAACCATCTGATCAAGAGTATACTGCAATCATGACTCCTACCGGCATATACTGTTATATTGTTATGCCATTTGGACTAAGAAATGCAGGGGCAACATACCAAAGACTGGTCAACATGATGTTCAAGGATCAGTTAGGTAAAACCATGATAGTCTACATAGATGACATGGTGGTGAACTCAAAGAGGGCTGAGGATCACCTTAGGGATCTTGAAGATGCATTCAATATCCTTGACCAGTATAACATGAAACTGAACCCGTCAAAATGCCACTTTGGTGTTAAGGCCGGAAAGTTTCTGGGATATGTGGTGACTAAAAGAGGAATTGAAGCAAGCCCAGAACAGATTAAAGCCATAATCAACCTAAAATCGCCTGAAAATGCCAAGGATATCCAAAGGCTCACGGGAAGAATAGCTGCTCTCAACAGATTCATCTCAAGATCCTCCGAGAAATGCAAAGACTTCTAATACATTATTAAAAAAAGAATAAGAAGTTTGAATAGACGGAAAAGCATGAGGCTGCACTCAGAGCCTTGAAGGATTACTTATCCTCAGCTCTAGCTCTGATGAAGCCTGTGGATGGAGAATCCTTATATCTATATCTAGCAGTGTCAGGTAATGCAGTAAGTGCCGTCCTAGTCAAGGATCATGAAGGTGAACAACACCCAGTGTACTATGTAAGTAAGAGTCTTTTAGACGCAGAAGCCAGGTATTCTCATTTAGAAAAGTTAATCCTTACTTTAGTTATGGCTTCTACTAAATTAAGACATTATTTTGAGACTCGTACTATTATTTTGAGAACTAACTACCTTGTTAAGAATGTTCTTAGAATGCCAGAACTGTCAGGTAGGATGGCTAAGTGGGCTGTAAAGCTGAGCGTATACGACATTCAATATGAGCCTAGAACAACTATCAAATCGCAGGCACTCGCAGACTTTGTGGCTGATTTCAGCAGTGACATGCAGAAAGAAGCCGACTTGGAGGTTCAAAAACTAGATCAAACCAAGGATCCTTGGATCCTCTTCACAGATGGAGCATCCAACGTAAGAGGAACGGGATTAGGCATACTACTGAAATCACCACAGGGGGACATAATACCCCCAGTCCATTGCATGTGCATTTCAAGCCACCAACAATGAGGCAGAATATGAAGCACTCATCGCAGGTTTACTTTTAGCCAAAAACATGAGGATCAGGTATCTTCAAGTTTATATGGATTCTTTGCTTATAGCTAACCACTTTAACGGTTCTTATACTGTGAAAGGTGAGAATATGGTCAAATATTTAGAAATTGTGAAGGAATTGGCAAAATCCTTTGAGTTGTTTAGTATAATACAGGTACCAATGGAAGAAAATGTCAGGGAAGATGCTTTGGCAACTTTAGCCTCATCTCTAAAAATTCCAGAAGAAACGAAGATCCTAATTATTCATGTTCTCTCACCAGCAATAGGAGAACAAGAAGTGGGGAAGATATCGAATGACAAAAGAAATTGTACTTTGGATCCATTATCCTTGAATAATCAAGAATCATGGATCCTCCCGATCAAGAAGTACATTCAAATAGGAGAGATTCCAACCACTAAGAATCCTAAATCCTTTAAACTCAAGTTATCACAATATATTTTATTAGATGATATGCTATACAGGAAATCTCTTGCAGGTCCATACTTGAGGTGCATCGAGGATCCTGAAATCCATGAAGTGCTCAAAGATTTTCACGAAGTTGATTGTGGTAATCACACCGGAGGTAGAGCCCTGATTTCTAGGATTCTAAGAACACGATACTTCTGGCCAACAATGAAGAGAGATGCAATGAAATACTCAAAGAAATGTGATGCTTGTCAAAGACATGCAAACATCCTTCACCGGCCAGCAGAACCTAAGTATCCTATATCCTCTTCATGGCCTTTCATGAAATGGGGTATGGATATTGTAGGCAAACTACCTAAGGCACCAGGAGGAAAAGTATTCATGCTTGCAATGACGGATTACTTCTCAAAGTGGATAGAAGCAGAAGCTTTTGTTCAAATACGCGAAAAAGAGGTGATATCTTTCATTAAAAGAAATATTATTACTAGATTTGGTATCCATTCAGAAATTATTTGTGACAATGGTTCCCAGTTTATCGGAAAAAAGAACCACTAACTTTTGTGACAGCTGGGGCATCAAGATGATTACCTCTACTCCAGTGCATCCTCAAGCTAATGGCCAGGCAGAATCAAGCAACAAGATAATTATAAACAACTCGAAGAAGAAGTTAGGAACCAAGAATGGTAAATGGGCTGAAGAACTACCATATGTTCTTTGGGCTGACAGGATAACACCCAAGAATGCAACGGGCCAAACACCCTTCTCACTGGTGTTAGGATCAGAAGCTGTTATTCCTACAGAAATGGTGGTTCCTACGGCTAGGACAAGCATCCGTGATCCTGAGGCCAATGAAGAAATCCTCCTTGAAGATTTGGACACTGTTGAAGAACTCAGAGACCTAGCCAAGATCATAATGGCATCTTATCAACAAAGGGTAGTTGGGGCATACAACAAGAACATCAGGATCAGAAGATTTCAAGAAGGAGATCTAGTTTTGAGAAAATCATTCCAAAATACAACCAATCCGGCTGATGGAAAGCTAGCACCCAAGTGGGAAGACCCTTATCTGATCGAGTCGGAGGCAGGAAAGGGGCATATCATTTGCTCACTATGGAAGGCAACAGGTTACCAAGAGCGTGGAATGCTATCCACCTCAAGAAATACTTTTTCTGATCAGGATCAAGTATCCTCTGAGGATCAAATATCCTTAAATGTAACATTCATTACTTTTCAAACCCGAAAACTCGAACCATTTTAAATTTTCGGTTTTGTTTTTATTTAAATTTATATATTTTTATAATATTATTAATTAATCTCAATTTTCATTAATGTATTTTATGTGATCATTTCTATGCAATTATACATTTCACCACCTTTGTAGTATTACATACTCATATAAAACATTCATAATCAAGATCAAATATTTAAGTACATGTCCAATGCAATTTACTATAACTATTATATAACTACAGCTACTACTTTTATTTTTTTAATTATTATTATTAATTTTATTATTATCATCATCTTTTCATATGTTACTTAACTAATAATAACTAATGAATGTTTTAATTCAATAAAATTTATTAAAATAGTTAAACATTTTGAATACCCTATTAAACAATTTTTAATTTGTGTTTTAATTATATTAAATATGATTAATTTTCATAATTTCCTTAAGACATAACAACTCTATATTTTCAATATAAAAGGAGGACAAATCCTCCATTATTTTCACACCTCAATCCATTATTTTCTTAAGTTTAAGAGCACTAACAAGTAAGTTGTTACCATTTCAAGCATTTTATAGCTTTTGTTTTGATTTTATCTTGAATGTTCATACTTGTTCATAAGTTGTTCTTCATGATCATGTTACTTTTATCATAAAAATATTATATTTTGGTTTTAAGAATCATTATGATCATGGATATCCAAGATGAACACTCTGATTTTTTCTAAATTTTGGATCAAGCATAGTTATTTTGCAAGAACAAACATGAATATATATTTATCTAAATCTTATGATTCGTTGATCATCATAACTTATAAACTTTCTTTTAAATAAGATTATTTATAAAAATTTCTTTTATTTAAAATATTTTACAATAGATATAAAATACTTTATATCTGTGAATTAATAATTGAGTAAATTAATTATTGTTTATTTTATTTCAACATAACTACTATTAATATTTTTCTTTAAGAGAATTCATGCAAAACATTTAAGTTAATTAATTAATTATGTTACTTGGAAAC
Source organism: Bidens hawaiensis (assembly GCF_021521415.1). Taxonomy (NCBI): domain Eukaryota; kingdom Viridiplantae; phylum Streptophyta; class Magnoliopsida; order Asterales; family Asteraceae; genus Bidens; species Bidens hawaiensis. The sequence continues at coordinate 13,784 of NW_027505854.1, forward strand.
AAATGTTTAATCATAAATTGTTATTAATATTATTATTTAATCTTAAATTAATAAGTTATAATTATTTGTCTATAAATCATTCTTCAACTAATAAACATCAAATGATTTATATAAACTTTATTCATTTTTGTTAAACTCATTAAAAATCCCTAAGTCCCCATTTACCATAAGTTAATTAACTTTATAATTCCGGTAGCTAGTCCTTGATTTTTGTATCTTTGTTATTATTTATAGTTTCGTGAGATTCAATTGCTTCGTTTGTTAACTCGCTTTCGGTTATTATTTCAAATTGTTTCCAATATCAAAGGTGAGTTTCTCACACCCCCTTTTTACCCTTTTTAACTATTTTGGGGGTAGCATATATATCCTATCAACAATTCAATTTCGTTTATTTATTATTACAAACTACAATTCGTTACATGGACTTGTGTGTTTACTTGCTTACTTGATCAAAGATTACGTGCTCATGGTTTCCTCATTAAGTATGATCATACGCCCCCCTATGCACTTAGGACCTCGATGTTATGAATGGAATAGGGACCCCCGATCCGAGTATGTTGGTTTTTACCAACAGAAAAGACACTTACTTGCGCTATTATCCGAGTATGTTGGTGCACAATCCCAACTGGAAAGGACCTTACTTGCACATTTATAGTTGTTCATGGAATTGTATGGTTTTTATATACTTGTATCAAAACTTGTGTGAACTCACCAACTATTCAATTAGTTGACTTTATTTTATATATATGCTACAGGTACCTTATTTAGAGATTGCTGCCGTGACGAGGACACTAGAACTTAGGTTATATTAATAAATGGACAAGTTGTTAATTGTTCTTGTATTTCCATTATATTTCTTGTTACAAACTTGTGTACTTGACGTTTAAATTAATTAATGATAATAGTGTCACTTAATAGTGTCACATGTGTTTTGGGCAATCTGTACGTCACACTCGGGCGTATTCCGCTTTAGCCGGGGTGTTACATTAAAGGTTCAAGGATCCCAAAATTGGTAATATCTATCCGATCATTTATTCATTTTTATTTTTTTCTTATTTAAGGATAACATATTCTTAATACTTGTGTTTTCCAAGTTTTAAGTAACAATGCAGGATGATTAGTAAGATATTCAATGATCAAGAGGTTGGCCACCTCTCCTTTATATTTAAGGTACTTTACTATTTTCCTTGGCCTAGCCCACGATTGGATATGACCCCCGATGGTCATATCCCCTAAGGTTTAAAGGTTTTCACCTTTCTTATTAATTAGAGTTTCTACACTCTCGCCTGGAGCACACGCTATCCAATGTATAGTCCGGGGCAGCGAGACCAGTACACGCTTAGTGGCTGACAATTTCGTTGTCTTCGGCTATATGGAGGATCCTACGATTTATGGTAGACGTACCATACCACCGGTTTATAACGTTTTCACGTTATCTCAAGACAAAGGTTTCTAACATTTTCATGTTAACTAAGGTTTTGGCGTTTTCACGTCACTCACGTTGGGCTAAATCCCGGTTTGGGCGAGTCCCCGGTTGACATCCGTATCCTTGGGCCAGTCCCCAGTTTGGGCTTGTCCCCAGTTTTTGGGCTTGTCCCTAGTTTAACACCAGTTTGGGCTTGTCCCCAGTTCACGGGCTTGTCCCCAGATTACACGGGCTTGTCCCCAGTTCACGGGCTTGTCCCCAGATTACACGAGCTTGTCACCAGTTTATTTTATGGGCTTGTCCCCCGTTTATTGAGTTTAATCCCAGATAATATCAAAAGTTATTTGCATCAGGTATCATAAACTAAATTCTGGGGGTCACCGAAGGATCAATACTTATGGATTCAAAATCCTTTAATTCAGTTTTTTAAGGATTGCAAAATGATCAATACTTATGGTAACTTAGGTCTAACCAGACCTTACGGTATGATTTATGTTTATCGGTTTACACTTATTTGATTTCAGTTTATATCTTTATAGAAATAAGGATTCATTATTTTTGATCCTGGTTTATTTTTATAAGGATTTAAGATCCTGGTTTATTTTTGCAAGGATATTCTATCCTAAACTTTTTACTCAAGATTATTTCTTAAAACTTTCAATAAAGCTAAAGCTTTATCAAACAAACTTTCAAAATAACAAGTAACAAGCAAATAGTCAAAATATGTCGTTTATTAAACTTACTAACAGTTTTAACCCGGACTTCACCGTTCAAAATATGGACCATCTATCCTGGTTAAACATATGTTACTAGATGTTCATGATTTGCAGGGAGAATAAGAGGAGGTGGATATATAGCCGGAAGGGAAGTTCCCAAGGAAACTCTATAGATATATGATAATTATATCTAGCTTGTCAAATCTCATTTGTTTTGCAGGAAGTTTTGAATTCAAAGGCAAAATGACAGTTGTGATCTTATATCAACCGGCATTTTGGGGGCAATTGTTAGGGCATGGAAATTTGACACTGTGGATACGTTATCCTGGCATATGTTCTTGGATCAGTTATCTTTAGTCAGATCCTGCCAGGATCAAGGATCCTCAGTATTAATTATTTACTAACGATTGTTTATCATGTGTAGTCTTATATTTGATAATTATAACGGCTCCAGGACCTGGTCTACCATATATTTCGTTACAAGGCACCTGCAGCACGTGGTCAAATGGCTGTAACACGTTTAGTGGGGGTAATGGCGGATTTATAGGACTTCTTGTTGAGTCACCAATAACTGAGTACTAAGGATATGTTATTCTTGAAGACGTGTCTGGATCAATTATCCTTCCGAAGAGTTCCAGAGCTATTGCAGGATTATGGATCCTCAGTATTTGGTGTTGTTAACGGTTGTTTCTTATATGAAGATTGATATTTATCAAGTGCAACGGCTCCAAGACTTATTCCATTTGATATCTCGCTAGTAAACTTATCAAACACGTGGTCAAAGTCGTGGATGAAGCTAGTGGGAGTAATGCCTTAAAAATAGGACATTAGTTATTATTATTTTTTTGTATATAACGAGATTATGATCAGCTAGGGTTACACACTTATTACCTCACACAATTTAGCAGCTCTCATAATTCTCTCCAACAACATACACACACACATAGCAACTATTGTAATTCTGATCATAATCTCCAACCCTTGTAACATCCATTTTTTATATTAATAAAGTGGTGATCGACAATTGTCACCCGGGGTTTTTTTCCTTTGATCTAAATAAGATCAAGGGGTTTTTCCTCGCAACAAATCGCTGTGTTCTTCCCAGTTTCGTTCATATAATCACTGTTACCGTTTTAGCACTAAACCTCACATAACAGATTTGGATACATTATCCTTAGCAGATTTTTGTCCAAAACAACAAGCATGTCGACGACATCATACTCTGATGAGGTTACTACTCTCCATGCTGTAACAGGTTCATATGTTTAATATTTATCATGTTTTATATTACTTACATGAAGAATTGATCAACAAGAAGTTGGATAAACATGCGATGGGGGTCGGTTGCATCTCATGAGTATTTTTATTTTTGGTAGTATATGTACGATGAAATCTTGATTGCACCCTAAAAGGTTTTGACACAGATACTATGATTATAATGACCCAAAAGAAAATTCGACTGTGGTTAATCATAAACTTTGACATCAATCATAAAGGAAAACTAGTTTAGAATTTGAAAATTTACAAACCAATAAAATTTAAAATATTCAAATATTTTTTAATTAAGATTTGGATCCATGTTTTTAATAAGGATAAGGTAGAATTATTTTTAGCTAACCCAGTTGGGAGGCAACGGGTTTTGAGCTAACATGGAGGAGAGACGATGATTTTTGAGCTAACATGGCGTAGAGATGACGATATTAGCTAATATGGCGGAGATGTGGCGAGATAAGAAACATATTTTCTTGATTTTCTAACGTAGAGGCGAAAAGGAGTTAGTAAAGGGACAAAAGAAGGATTTAAATTTTGGAAAAAAATATTTAGAATCTCTGTATAAAAATAAAACATTTTGAGAATTTTCCCAAACTTAGATCATGAAAGTAATAATTGACATTCAGGGGATTTTCCTTTAATATGTTGCGTATAATGCGTAGAGACTTTTAATTTATATAATGTTTTTTTCCAGTGGAATTTGATTATAGTTAGGGTGTGGTAATGAGTTTCCGATTTTTTTCACGACCAGCTAGTATGGGGAAATAGAGCTTCATCCGCATTAATTACATATAACGCCCTTATGTTCAAGTATATTGTTATTTATTTAGTTATTATTGAGTCTATTTGGGTTATGTTTTATCTCTTTTGAGGACGCACATGTTATGTTTTATCTATAATAGACTATCTCGAAAAGTGTTGTATCTCAAACGGGTCAATTTGAGTTATGTTTTCTCTCTTGACGGGTATATTCCAGTTATGTTTTATCTTTAACAGGACGAGCGTGCTATGTACTATCTCTAATGGGATGAACCCAGATCATTTATTAACTCTTAACGGGTCAAACTCAGGTTATGTATTATCTCTAATGGGTTGATTGGGTATGTTTTATCTCGAACCGATACCGACCAATTTCTATTTGTGTACGTCTTGGACGCACGATAAAAAAACGCATACATTGAACAGATATGACGCGAGGCGCCGAGGCATCCACTAGTTTTTTGTAATACTACTATTACATGTAACAAAATAGATGGCATGCTGCATGTCGATCATATATGTGACATGCAACCACAGTCAGTTCGACGCAATTTTAACCACAATTTTGCTCTAATATGTACGCTTAACTATGATCTTCTTCTCTCATTTACAGTTATTGTGCCCAAAACAATGGTGTTATTTAGGATATTTGTCTAAGGAGTTACAATTCCTATATGGACTATTAGGTTTGTTCTACCATGCAAATAAGTAGGGCTATCATTTTTATCCGCAACCCAAAACTTGAACTGCATAACTATTAACCCAAACCCAAAAGTGTACTCACGATACCTGAGCCTGGATATAACATACACAAGTACAACCGAACTAATACGAGTCGAATATTGAATATTTTTTAATGGGCTTCGGGTAAACCTAAATAACCTATTTGACTAAGTCTTCTATTCAATGATTATATCTTCTGCCTTAGTCTATTCAATGAATATGGCGGCCTATCAAATGATGAGTAATGAAACCAGTGGCGGACCCAGAAATTTATTTTATGAGGGCAGAATTTTTTCCCAAGTCGGTTGCTTATCGCATAATGACTAGCCAATTTCAAGCCGAGTCGGGGCACGTAATTAAAATAATAATGCTAAATTAAATTTCAATTATATAACAAAACTATATCAACCGTCACTAGATATCAATAACAAAAATACACCCGTACATTACTCTCAAGAAGTATATAAAACTAATTCTATAAACTATTACTTAACAAATACACACCAACACATGTAAGTTAAATATTAATATGTTTAAATTGTCTTAGTTTTTTTAAGATATACCTTTTCATATGAAAAAATAAAATTGAATAAAAATTTTATAACATTTCACTTTATAAACTACAAAAGTTATATTAAGGAAACAACTAAAAACCAAAAAGTTATTGAATTAAATTAACATATGAATATATAAATAAATCAAAAGTTAAAGAGACCCATTAGTTTTAAATCTTACCATCTTAATGGTTGTAAAGTGTAAATTATAAAAGCCAAAGGACCTTAGTGTGTTTCTCAAATCTTTAGTGATAGAATTAGAAAATACACTTATAAAAATAAATTAAAAATAATAAATCAACTTCATCTTTCTTTTTCACCTCTTCCTCCTGAACACCAAACAGAAGTTGCACACTTGTAGACATTAACCGCGGCCGAAAAAAATTTTGAAAATTTATTTTTTTTCCTTCTCTTTTCACCCAGATCCTCAGCCCCGTTTATGGAGGGCGGTGTTAAAATTTCATGGGGGCGGTGTCAATAAATCGCATATATACTTAAAGAAGATAAAATTTTAAGGTGGGCGGCCGCCCCCCTTCTCCACATACTAGGTCCGCCCCTTAATGATACGTAAAAAAATGTAAAGAAAAACGAGAAATCATGTTGGTTTTTAAATATTACGTGGTTCATGGAGAAAATTTTCATATTACATCATGATGGTATTATTATATAGCATGTTTTAGGGGAAAAAATATAAATCTCTCTCAATTTACCTTACATATAGATAAGGAAATATTTTTTATTCTACAACTATACATCTTTGACAAGAAAAACATGTCATCCTTGATCAGTGTTAACGTGATTCACTTTTGATTAGTGTTAACGTGATTTGTGATTGTGTATGATGGATTATGTAGTTTGTTATTTGCTTATGTAAGTTAAATTTAAAGATCATATATTTGCTTGAATTTTAGCATATTATATTTTTTTTTAGCTTTTTAGGCCAAACACTCGAAAACCTATTAACCCGTAATAAAAGCTGAACCTGAATAACCCTAACCCGGGAGAGATTAGGGTCAGGTATTAGTACTCAAAATAAATTTCTCAAACCCAAGAGGCTAAGATACCAGACCCGAAAAACCCGAAAGTACAACCCATATAACACCCCTACTAATAAAGTAATAAGGGATGTGAGAATTACCTAAGGTGATTCTTGCACAACATTGGGAACTAATAATCCTCGATCCCCCCCCCCCCCCCCCCCAAGGTCGTAGAATATTTGTAACATTCTATCCCTCATCCTAATCAATATTATATTTTTAATCCACCAAAAGTTTATAAATTTGTTTTTTTATATTATTGGAGTGAAGACTTCCTGATATAAGGTTATCTATCATTTAAGCACATTTAATTGTAAAGTTCTTTCATTCCTATCCATCACCCAAAACGCATTAGTGAAACACTGAAACATGAGATCTAGTATTCTTTATAAATCCGACACTTATCTTGTCCACCGTTGGATTTGTTTAGGATATTACAAGAACAACACATTGATTTATTGTTTATAAAGAATATAAATTATATATCCAAAGTTGAGAAAAGTAAGTGTTTTTTAATCATTGTAATGTCTGAGGTGACTACATAATTTAATTCGTTTGGGCCCTAATTATTAATATAAATTTTATTTGTCTTAATTTAAAGAAAGGTTAAAATTGTAAGTAATTGGTTTCGGACCAAACGAGAAGGTGAAGGAAGTCTCTCTCTATTTCTAGAGTGCGTATGCACATACGTAGCCACCGTAATCATTTTCCCTTCTTCACGTTGATGACTTTTAAATGGTTTCAATTTTTTTAACGGTTATTTAAATTACTTATAAGTTACTGATAAATTTGATTATTTTTATTTTATCCTCAAAATATAATCTGTCATAAGTGAGAAAATCCCCTAACCTAAGGTATTCGTGACCTTGACAATCACGTTTTGTTTGAAACGAATGGACTGAAGAGACAAACGAAACGAGTAGATCGTCGATCTTATAAAAGAGAAGTAAATGTCGAAAGATATCAAATATTTGTCATATCAACTGACAACGTACCTCCAAGGAAATGCCTTGGTTCTAGCTCACATGAAAGGAATAACATCCATAAAATATACGGAATTTAGTTTATTTTTTAATTATTCGTATGTTTTTAGTATATATATTTTTTTAAATTTTAGTGTATTAATATTTAATGAAATATTATTTATTTTATTGTTATTAAATTTAGGCAAGAATTTAAATAATAATAACAATAATTGAGTAATAACTGTAAATAAATATGAGGTGTTATACCACTACATCATTTTTGTCACACTATGAAGCAAAATGGTCTTTATGTTTTTCTTCTAGAATGGGTTCGAATCTCTAAAACCTCAAACTAATAATGGATTATTGAGATTCCGTCTCAAAGCTCGAATCAAGTATTGGTGATTGGTAATTGTAATGACTTACTGCGTAGTAAAAAGAGGTAAACCCTCGATTTACACATGAAAAACCTATAAGAGGGGGAGGGGGTGGTTTCATTTCCATCACCCATCACACCCAATGGGATGGTGACACCTCACCCCAACCAAATCCATCACATGTTATAAAATTTAGTAGGGGTGGTGGTGTGTTGTGAAAGGATTTTTTTTTTTTTTTTGCAACTTAAAAAATAAAAACAATATTTTACTAGAACATAATACAACTTCATCATCATTCTCATTCATTATTATCATACTCAGTATATCTCACCAATATCAAAGCTATGATAGGGTGTGAGTAGGGTAAGATGTAGACAGCCTTTTACATCTACATTTAAAATAAAGAGGCTGCTTCCGATAAGACCCTAGGCTCGATCGGAAAAATTAGAATTAAAAAATAAAAGTTACAATAAACGTCTACTCCTCGTCTGAATCCAAAAATTCCAAATCTAAATAACCTATAAGTTCAGCTATATCCCATCTCAACCGATGGTGAATATTGTCATCCCGCAAGTCTATTGCACATCATCGGGAACGGGAACTTGAGTAGAAGGATCCGGTACCCAATCTGGAGAAATTGCATGTCCATATTCTTTTATTAACATATTGTGTAATATGATGCATGCATACACGTAGCTAGAGATTGTGGGTTTTTTCATTGCACGAACCGGTCGACTAAGTATGCACCATCTACCCTTTAAAACATCGAAAGCTCTCTCGACATCTTTCTTTCCGATTCTTGCAACTTCTTGAACGCTTTTTCATTGTCCTCGACAGAAACGAAAAGGCGTTCACAAAAACAGTCAAAACCCGCCAACGGTAATATTCTTGGTTTAACCGCGTGATGGCCATCACGCACAAACCCCCATTACGCGTGATGGGGGCACCGACGGCGGTATTTGTGAGGCTATCACGCGTGATGGCCGACCACCACGCTCCACCCCGTCCCCTCTAAATTTAAAAGCTTTTTTGAACCCGTAAGGCGTATCCTGTATACACCTTAATTTTACATACCAATTAGATTCGTTAAGAAATGAAAGTTAGATAAAACTAAAAACATAAAAACATTTTTGGATAAATAAATTTGAAATGGATACATAAAATTCATAAGTTGCTTCAGTTAGACTGAGGGGTGTGGGGGCTTCAAAGGGGGCGCTAGAGCCCCTCCGCTCACGCCCCCAGGCGCTAGTACCACACCAAGGGGGCGCTAGAGGGGGCTCCAACACCACCCGTGATCATGGTAGCGGGAGAAGAGAGAGAGGATGTGGGGCGCTAGAGGGGCGCTACCCACACCAGGGGCCAGGGGCGCTAGCGGGGGCGCCAACACCCCCCTAATCCAGTTTCTCTCTCTGTCACACGTCAAATATTATTAGTTCTTGGCTCTGCTAGAGCCCCCACACCCCTTAGTCTTACACAAATGTTGGCGCTTTTACCCGACAATCCCCTCGTAAATTGTAATCGTACGTTAGCCGATCCTGTTCATATTTCGAAGTTGCAAATTCCAACATGACGTACAACTTTGATCTGCATATCTTACAAGTATTCACAGCAGACTAGCTTTTACAATAAAATATACAATAATTAATAATAATAAATGCCACATAACTCAGCAGTATCACTATATAAATCGTCCACGGAACAACTCAAACCATCCCAAAACCAAACTTGAAACTACAATCACATATTAATCTGTTCATCTAAAAATGGCCGACGAGGTGAAGTTGCATGGAGTAGACGGAAGTCCGTTCGTTTGCAGAGTGAAAATTGCTTTGAATATCAAGAAAATCGACTACAAATACGTCGTAGAAGATCTAAGCAACAAGAGTGCCGATCTTCTCAAATACAATCCTGTCCATAAAAAGGTGCCTGTGTTCGTACACAATGGAAACTCGGTCTCGGAGTCGCTTGTGATCGTTGAGTACATCGATGATGCTTGGAAAGCAGTTCCGATTTTGCCTCAAGATGCTTACGAGAAGGCTCAAGCTCGATTTTGGGCTAAGTTCATTGATGATAAGGTAATTGTTTTCATAATTTTATTATTTTTTTTAGAATTGAGCTATGGGAGTTGAAATGAATACGAATCGAATCAGGATCATGGCTTTTTCATTAAAGAAAGTATAGGATTCTGGCATTGAAATATGATAACACACCTTTTATAATTAATGTCACATATATACCTTATTATTTGAAAGTTTTCCTATATGCTCAATCAAAACAAAAGTAATGTATACTTTTTATTTGTATTTTGATCAACATCAACTATAATCAAGATGTTCATATCTGAAATTTGAAGTTTTAGAAAAAAGTTGGTAAAAAAATTGGGCTAAAAATTGTTAAATAAACTTTTTTTAAGTTAAAATATGGGGGCATAATGATCATTTGTTAATTGTTTTTTAATTAATTGGGTATATTCGATGTTGTAACTACTTTGTAAATATTATAATTTGCATCACTATATATGATTTTTAAAAGACCTTAAGCAACATAATTTTAATCAGAAAAGAAGAATGAATGCGATCTGAACATAATCAACACCTTAAAACATAATAAATGTACATTTTTACAAATGGGGATATTGATCTTTTTTTAATTACCTGATAACCATAACTTATTTTACATTTATTGTATTGTATGTTCAGTGCATTCCTGCATTATTCAAGGCCATTGGCAGCCATGGAGAGGAGCAAGCTGTTGCAGAAGCTCATGAACAACTGCAGTTTTTAGAAAACGAACTGAATGTCAAAGGTAAGAAGTTTTTTGGAGGTGGTGACATCAACCTGGTTGATATTGCTGCTACTTTCATAGCATACTGGGTCGGAGCAGCTGAAGAAGCATTAGGAATAAAGCTGGTGAGCAAAGACAAGTTCCCAAAAATAAAAGAATGGGATGGTAACTATATTAACAGTCAAGTTGTCAAGGATGGTCTGCCTCCAAGGGAAATTCTGGTTGCTTTCTTCAAGAAGCGGTTTGGTAATGCGTAATAATTTTGTTTTGAGAATAAAGTTTGGTGTTTGAATAAGCAGACCAGAATAAAGTTGCATGTAATGTTACAAGTAACCTTTTCGATGTTTTGACATTTTGTTGAAGCTACAATGCCTGATTTTGTTTTGTAGTTTTGTTTTGCTTATAATGAATAAAATGTTTGATTTTATGTCAGAAATTTGATATTAAGGGTCCTTATACCTTATTTAAGGCATAAGGTATAAGTTACAATGTTGTAACTTATATCTTATACACTCACAAAACCCAACTTTCTCAAACACCTTATAACTTATAGCACATAAGTTATAAGCTATAGGAGCAAAAATAAGGAATCCCAAACAACCCCTAAATATTTACTAAAAGTGTTACAAAGATTAAATCTAACTATATCTAAATATACTATTAAAGCAATAGACTTCATGTCAAAATCCCCCTTCCTATTGGTTGTTCACTAGAGTTTTCATGTATATCAATAGTTTCTCCATTTTTCATCTTAATTAAATAAATCAATAATAAATTAAAATAAGATTAATCAATTATCTTAAAGTATTTTCTTTCATCTTTAATTTAATGTTTAATTTTGAATTTGAATTTTGAATCTTTTTCAATTATGTTTCTACTTAATAATTATAATTAATAATTAATTATGATTTATTTATTATGTATACTATAAGTATAAATATGTTTTGAAACTAATTTTATGTTATTATTTTTGATTGATGATTGATTTTATTCACACTCTTTGTTTCTTCTCAGCAGGTTTAATAGTTTTTAGATAATATATAATTTAAATAATTAATATATATTTCATCAATAGGATTCAATATAAAGAGAATATGAATTTAACTTTAGTATAATTGGTTCTACTATTATATTTAAAAAAAATTATCAAATTGACCGGTTTGTACCATTATCGTAAAATTTAGGAAAGAATCACCCCTTTGGTTAAGGAAATTGGTTAAGGAAATTGTATAATTACGGAATTTCTAAATTTGAATTAATTATTGTAGCTTATTTGATTATTTGATTAAGTATATGATTTAGTATCATTAATTTTTACTATAATTACGGATGATCAGTCAATCGGTTAAGTAATCATTATTTTACATAAATTTTACATAAATATAAAATTAGAACTAATAAATTTTACGTAAATATATAATTAAATGTTGATTTTATAACTTTCAATCATATGATTCAGTACTTCATTATATAAAAATTTATTGTAATTTTATATATTATAGACATTGTTATTTTATAAATTACATATACGGTGTTATAGTTGATAATTAATTATAATTTTATAAATAAATAAATTACTAATTTATATTTTTACATTAGTAAGTTTATTTCCGTTTGTTTAAATATAGTCAGCATTTAAATTTAAATTAAATAATATTATATTTATAATAATCTAAATTTGGAACATTACATTTTAGTAAATTCAAAATTTGAAAATCCATTAATCCTAATTCCTTACTTATCGTTCTTACTCTAAGTTTTTTTAAATTTTTTGAAATTCTCTAATTATTTGTTTCTAATCAATTCACTGTATACCTTCCTTCTATAATTTAGTCAACCATAATTCAATCCGTATAAATAGTTAAGTTTCATAAGGTAATTCTTACACCTTCAAACTCTCTTTAGCAAACACCATTAGCTTTGCGTCTAAGGTTTTTATTTTGTGCTGTTTTCATATCGTCCATTCTTTTTTAGTTTAAAAGTGTTATTATTCTTAAATGAATTTTTTATTTTTTTGAATTTTTCACCTCTAGAAAGAAGATCTCAATTTTTGAATTAGTAAATTATATTTCTACATTAATAAGTTTAATTTCGTATTTAAATATAGTATAGATTTAATTTATGAACAATACATTTTAGTAATTGAAATTTTAAAAAATAATTAATCCTAATTCCCTAATTTTTGTCCTTATTTTAAGTTAATTTAGTTTCCCTAATTTTTTGTTTCTAATTACAATAGGAATTTCGTGTATAAATACCTAACATTCATACGGTAATTCTTACACTAACAAATCCCTAACCATTTTAATCTCTCTCTCTCTCTCGGCTTATTCCTCAACCGTCTCCTATATTCCGGTAATGGCCAATTTTGTTATACGTTTTTCCTGTAAGGTTCTATTGTTTCAGGTAAGATTTCCGGCAATGTTTTATATTTATTTTAATTGCTATATAATTTTTTTATAATCTCTTTAGGTTGTAAATCAAAATCCAAGATTGAATTAATATGTTGAAGTTATTACGGTTTTCCGGTAATGTTTTATATTTATTTTAATTTTTATATTACTTTGTTATAATATCTTTAGATTCTATATCAAAATCCAAGATTAAGCTGATAATTTTCCGTTTTTGATTGTATTTATATTAATATTTATATGATTTTTTCTTATAATCTTTTTAGGTTATTTATCAAAATCGAAGATTCAATGGTCATGTTCACTATTTCGTTTTTTCCGGTAACGCGATTCAAATTTTCCGGTTGTAAGTTATAACATCAATTTTACATTTTTTCACATGATTCAAATCTTCCATAATTTGTAATATATTTATTATGTGATATTAATATTAATATTTAATTTTATCATTTCAGGTTATTGTCCCCAACTTGGTATAGCTAATTTCATGGATTGAGAATTGTTGGATAAGATATCTTTTATTTTTGTTTAATATTGATTTATATTTATGTTAGTATTCATGTATTTATTTATTTTTCACAATTTATGTAATTTAATTGATTATTATATAATCCTGAAATTAAATTTAGTTGATTATTCTATAATCTATTAAATTATCTATAGTAAGATAATCAATCTTATATTGTTGTTGGTCAAATTCCAATTATATTGAATATGTTTAAATAACATTTACACATTTGATTATATTGAATAGGTTTAAATAACAACAATTTGAATAAATTAACGATTTGACTCAATTTGACCATTTATATTGAATAGGTTTAAATAAAATTTACATATTTAAACATAATTCTCATTCCTAATTTGACTAATTTTTTTAACCCTTTTTAGTTTTTTGAATACCATCCATAAATATAAACTCATTTCATAATTATTCAATATTCATGCATTAAATAAAAAAAATATTAGTTTCTTCTAAATATTTCAAGTTATTGTGAATTTAATGTCAATTTCAACTAAATTCCTTAAGTGAATAATAAAAATTATTTATTTGAACCATTTTGATATTCGAATTCTTGACCACTTACAAAAATAGGTTATATAGTTAATAATCCGGTCCTCACGTACATTATAGAATCTTTAATACATTTGACCAATTTAATATGTCTTTATTATAATTTTTTAATTACCGTGTTTTAATTAAGGTAACCAATAAATTATTATTGTTAATTAATTAATGTATTTACGTTTTTATAAAGATTCTTATAATACGTGTTTTAGTTAGGTTATGTGATATAATGTTTTAAACACGATTAATTACAATATAATTAAATTTGATATGTTTAAATCCACACCATATTTCAAGCTAGAGAATAAAATTAGTAATGTACAAGAATAAGTTAGTAATTGATATTTATTACCATTAATATAATTAATCATATCAATTAAACGAATTTTGGTAACTGGTATGAATTGTCAATTCCAATACATCTAAATTAGACCTAGTTAACAATAACATAAATAATTAAGCCTAGAATATAACTTTGTTTAGCTTTATAAAAAAATAATGTATACTAATTAAGCCTATATATTAAAATAATTTTTACTAGAGACGGGATATGAAATTGAAAATTTTAATTGAGTCAACTAATTAAAAGTAAATGTATAAACTAACTTCAAATGATGTTTATTATACGGGATATGATACAATTAATTAAGCCTATGTATATACTATATTTCTTTATTAAAATGATGTTTACTAAAGAAGGGATAATTTACTTTATGATAAATCATTTAATAGTTTTCTTAATTTACTTTATGATTGTGACAATCGTCAATTCCAGGTTAACTCCGTTAACTCAACTCCGTCAATTCAAACTTTAAGATCGTTGAATCTATAACGCACACTTCATTACATTTAAACTAGGGTTTAAATGACGCTTAACACTCACTACATGGGTAGTCTTTCGGGATTTGCACCGAAACGCAAACGAGTTGACGCAAACGATTGATAAATAAACGACAAACGTAAAAACAATAATTATATGATTATTATGTGTTAGGATTATGTGCTATGTGATAATACTATGGTCATGTTAACTTATTGTCCAAGTATGATGGAATGTTCTAGAAAAACAACACTTGAAAGTAGAAGGACTAGAGTGTAACTTGTTTGCTTATAAATATATCCTAAACTAAACCCTAACCTATTATTATTATTCCTTCCAAATCCCGATCGGAGCTCTCACCTCCCCTCTCCAAGGCTGCCGTCACTTTCATACACACATACAAACCCTAATCAAGTGTTTAATCCAAGAACTAGGTGCTAGGAAGGTATAATTGATCATCCTTTACCTTCTTGTTGTTTAATTTTGATGTTTAATGGGTTAATTAAGAACCCTAGGCAGCCGATTTTGATAAGTATGTATGAGTTAACATGATGGTTGTTGAATTCATGATGATTGATAAACTAGATTGATATTGATACATGATTGATTGTTGTTCTTGATTTGAATTAAAACACAAACCCTAATCTTGTATGTATGGTGTGATTGATATGCATGGATAGTAGTTATAGTGTCTAGAGGGTTATATGGATGCATAATAGTTCATAGATTGTTATTTTGTTGAGTTTTGATGTGAACAGATTCTGGACAGAATGTATATACGATGTTTAACTGACTGTAACGAAGTGTAAACGTGAAAATTGATTGAAATTGTGGGTACTGCAGTAAACTAGGTTGAGTCTAGTTTCTATAAAGTATAAATTCGTAATTTTTGGATAAGTGGAAGTATACTTTTATGATTTTACAAAAACGTGATGCAAAGCTGAGCTGTTAGACCTGCTGTTAGGTTATATTGTAAATTCTATATCTCATGAACTACGAGGCCAATTGGGTTGGTTCCACTTCTGGAAGTTGACTCACTGAGTTAGGAACCAAACCCAAGTGGTCTTGCATTTATTGGATTTTTCGTTTACCGGGAATTGCAAATAACATTCTGTTGTGCATGAATCTGACTGATATGAGTTTACTGTAGTGTTTTGATCATTATGAGAAATCTATATGGAATAAAAATAATATAAAATATGTTCTGGAAACCTAAGACATGTATGTTTCAGTGGTGATTTTTGGTGAATTAATTGAGATGATATGATCGGTGAAATAGTACAATCTTTCAAGTAGAAATTCTGTCACAATGAAACTAGCTGCTGAGTTGTGTAGGAATGCATGAAATATGATAGTTTTTATATAATTGTTGTATTTTGACCAAAATACCCTTGCGGGGAATAGTTGCTAGTTTGATTGCCATGAATTGACCAAATTGCCCTTATGGGGAATAATGGTTAGTTAGTCTTTGTTTGTTGACCAAAATGCCCTTACGGGAATAATTGCTTGTAAGTACGTTATTAATACATGACACGAAAGTAATTGCTCACTCGTGTATCGTATCACAATTGTACTTGTTTAAATCACACACGGTTCACAAACGAAACACGAAACATGATACGTGCATAGGTATTATGTGCCGAGTCTAGAGACTCGTTAAACGTTCCGATACTTAGAAAATCTCTTTGTTATTTTAGAACGCTAGAGAGTTTTCTACGACGCGCATCACTCGGTGATCTAATTTGGAATATTCTTCGCAAACAGTGAGTTCACTTACCCCGCTCTTTGAACTGTTTTCAAACGTTTTTCACTTGGGGGAGATAACATACTCCGATAAACGCATTTTTGAGATAAACACATATTTAAGATTTTGTTATAAATTATATATATCACTTGTAGAGGCTAAGCGGCACGTAACCCTTGAAGTCCCACGCATCGAACCGGTTAATATTTGGAATAGCGAGTCACTGTTGAGTAGTACTACTGGGTTTGACAAACCCCACCCGACGCTAAGCTCAACTGGAGGTTGAGTGGGTGTAATTTTGGCTAACACTTACCATGGTCTGGGTTGACCTGGTGACGGGCACTTGATAAACAGTCAGCTTCGGTCTCGAACCACTTAGTAATACTTGTTGTATAGATTAGCTACCTATCGATATATAATTTGACATAACATTATCTGGTAACACTTAAACGCTGTAACGTGGTTACACACTTAAACGCTGTAACGTGGTTACACACTTAAACGCTGTAACGTGGTTACACACTTAAACGCCGTAACGTGGTTACGCAAAACATTTAAACGCCGTAACGTGGTTACGCAAAACTTTTAAACGCCGTAACGTGGTTACGCAAAACACTTAACGAAAACGCTGAACTCAAACGCTAAACGATTTATCTTATATAACTTGTGAACTCACCAACCTCGTGTTGACCCCTTTTAGTATGTTATTCTCAGGTAGCCGAGGCGGGGCGCGCGGTTTAGGAGCATGCATTAATTGTTAAACATCTTACTCTGCAAACTTAATTTTAACATTTACATTTGGTTTTAAGTCGTCCTGCGTGACGCAACTTTTGAATTAAGGTTTTACGCTTCCGCACTTATTTTTCATTTAAACGTTTTCTTGGGTTTGGTTATAACTAATGATTCCGATCCTGCCAGTTCACACCCTCTGACGGTAAAACTCCGTTAGTTGATTTTGAGGGTGTGACAGATTGGTATCAGAGCCATTGGTTATAGCGAACTAGAAGCTGCATGCATACTAGACTATAACCGCGACGACCCATTAGTTATAATGATACGCACTGCATAGGTTTGTGTAGTCTTGAAATCTTATTTCCTTATCTCCTTCACTCATACGCGCGCATATACCCGGCTTACCTGTAGGAATGTCGACGCCACCCTCATCATCATCCGATTCGATGATGCATGCTCACGGGAAGGAACCGCAGTTACCTACTGCCTCGCCACCCCGTGTAGTCCCGGAACTCGAAGCTCCTGCACCAAAGAGGTACCGCCTATCCGGAGGCTTGTATGACAACAACGTTAGCTGGGAATGGTACCCCAACATGATCAGACGTATGGTCTACCGTGAACAAGTTCCCCCATTGCCTCACCCGAACCACCCTGCTTACCCTAACACTCTACCACCTATAACCGAACCTGTAGAGCGAGTTCTCGCAGCTGTCGTTTCTTGTTTGGAGCGTGATGTGGGTTACATGCGCTACACTAGAGAAAATGTTGCCAGACTGTTTAAAGATGGAACCGAGACTCAGGAGGAGATTGCCCGCATGGCAGCGGCAATGAAAGAAATGCAAGAGACTAGTGAGCAACAAACCAAGGTTATGATGAAGATGCAAGCCGAGATGATAGACTTGCAAGAGCAACTCCAAGAAGCAAGGACCCGAACCGAAATAGCCTTAGAACGTTGTGATATCCTACAAATGCAGATTGCTCAGAACGCAGCCGACCCTGAGGCAGAGCCTGAGGCCGAGCCTGGGGCAGAGCCTGAAGTAGAACCTGAAGAAGATCCCGAAGAGGAGCCTGATGTAGAACCTGAAGAAGATCCCGAAGAGGAGCCTGAGGAGGATCCCGAGGAAGATCCCGAAGAGGAGCCCGAGGAGGAACCTGAAGAAGAACCGGAGGAGGAACCAGCTAAGGAGGAGGCACATTCAGAGGTGTCCTCAGATGACGACATCTAGTGAGGATGACACTTAGATGGAGGGGTTGTCTCCATCCGAACTATTATTTTTCTATAATTTTAAGGATTGATTGGAAATACTTTGTAGAGAATACAATGGTTTTAATCATGAATTTTTAATTAGACTAATAAGTGGCAGTGATGTGTCCGCGGATGGTGGATCCGCCGAGCAAGAGAATAGAGATGTACATTGATGGGTTAGCACCACAGATTCAGGGTATGGTGACGTCTTCCAGACCAGCCACGATCCAACAAGCGATCCGTTTGGCTCACAAACTGACGGATCAGGCTGTGACCCAGGGTGCGTTACCACCGAGGGGTTCGACTGTTAAAGCCCGTGACAACCCGAGTAATGACCACGTCAGCAACAGTAACAACAACAGCAACCCGAACAGCGGGAAGAGAAAGTTCGACAACACCAGATCTTCATCCTCGAACCTCCCACCGCAACAACACTACCGTAAACCCGAGTTCACCCGGAGCTTTAACACTCAGAATCACAACAACAACAACTCCAACAACAACGGTAGCGGGCAGGTTTCGAGCGGATATGCTGGGAAGTATCCAAAGTGCAACAGGTGCAACTATCATCATGTTGGCCAGTGTGACCGTGTCAAGTGTCAAAGATGCGGAAAGATAGGTCACCAAGCGAAAGAATGTAGAGGAGACCTTGCGGCAAAGGGTGCTCCTAAGCAACCGATGACGACTAAGGGATGTTTTGAATGTGGACAGGAAGGTCATTTCCGGAAGGATTGCCCCAAGCTGAAACATAATGACAACAATGGGGGCAATGGAAGTGGCAGTAACGGTGGAGGAAATGGCAAAGGAAGAGCGTTTGTGATTGGATCGGGTCAAGCCCGCAATGATCCGCATGTGGTGTCCGGTAAGTTCCCTGTAAACGATTATTTTGCTTCTATTTTGTTTGACACTGGAGCTGATAGGAGTTTTGTGTCGAAAGCCTTTAGCCAACTTTTAGACCTTACTCCAACCCCGTTAGACGCTAAGTTTCCTGTTGAATTAGCTAATGGTAAAACTGTAGTAACAACTCATATACTTGCGGGATGTAAGTTGAAACTGTCAGGTCATATTTTTGACATCGACCTTATTCCTTTTACGCTTAGTAGTTTCGATGTCGTTGTCGGCATGGACTGGTTATCCGAGAACCGAGCGGAGATTATATGCCATGATGAAATAGTCCATATTACCACCCCTTCCGGCGAGATCATTTCGGTCCGAGGCGAGAGAAGCGGCATGACCAACAGCATCATCACCCTTATGAAAGCACAGAAGTATCTACGAAAGGGTCATCCGGCAATTTTGGCGCAGATTGTTGAGAAACCCGCGGAGGAGAAACGAATTGAAGACATACCGGTTGTGCGAGACTTTCCGGAAGTTTTCCCGGAGGATTTGCCCGGACTCCCTCCTATTCGTCAAGTCGAATTCCAAATCGAGTTGACACCCGGTGCAGCACCCATAGCACGAGCCCCGTATCGGCTCGCACCGGCGGAACTTCAGGAGTTGTCCACCCAGTTGCAAGATTTGTTGGATAAAGGTTTTATCCGACCTAGCTCATCGCCATGGGGAGCCCCTGTCTTGTTTGTCCGAAAGAAAGACGGGACTTTCCGAATGTGCATCGACTACCGGGAATTGAACAAGGTGACGGTCAAGAACCGTTATCCTTTACCCCGAATTGATGATTTATTTGACCAGCTTCAGGGATCGAGTTACTACTCGAAGATCGATCTACGATCCGGTTACCACCAGTTGAGAGTGCGCGAAGAAGATATTTCAAAGACGGCTTTCAGAACACGGTATGGTCACTACGAGTTCTCGGTTATGCCTTTTGGCCTAACCAACGCGCCAGCCGTATTTATGGATCTCATGAATCGAGTATGCAAGGCGTACCTCGACAAGTTCGTGATTGTTTTCATCGATGATATTCTTGTCTACTCCAAGAACGAGACTGACCACGAAGAGCACTTAAGGATAATTCTGGAACTACTGAAGAAGGAACAACTGTATGCTAAAGTCTCGAAATGTGAATTTTGGCTTCGCGAGGTTCACTTTTTAGGACATGTGATCAACGAGAATGGTATCCATGTCGATCCCGGTAAGGTAGAGGCCATCAAAAACTGGGAAGCACCTAAGACTCCGACTGAAGTGCGACAATTCCTAGGACTGGCCGGCTACTATCGGCGTTTCATCGAGGGATTTTCAAAGATTGCTCAACCCCTCACCGCTTTGACTCACAAGGGCACTAAGTACAACTGGGGTGACGCGCAAGAATCCGCTTTCCAACTGTTGAAAACCAAGCTTTGTAGCGCCCCTATTTTAGCCCTCCCCGAGGGAACAGAAAATTTTGAGGTACACTGTGACGCATCTATACAAGGTCTCGGTTGTGTGCTGATGCAACTCGAGAAGGTTATAGCCTACGCCTCTAGACAACTACGGGTTCACGAGAAGAACTACACGACCCATGATTTGGAACTCGGAGCTGTGGTGTTTGCTCTTAAGATATGGAGGCATTACTTGTACGGTACCAAGTTTACCATTTACACCGACCACAAGAGTCTCCAACATATCTACGATCAGAAGGAGCTGAACATGCGACAGCGTCGTTGGGTCGAGCTGCTCAAAGATTATGATTGTGCCATCAAGTACCACCCGGGCAAGGCCAATGTGGTGGCCGACGCCCTCAGCAGAAAAGAAACAGATAAACCCAGACGAGTAAGAACATTGCAACTTACGATTCATGCCAGCTTACCCGATCAGATTCGCGATGCGCAACTGGAAGCTTGGAAAGATGAAAATCTTCCATCGGAACTCATGCGGGGCATGAACAAGCAACTTGAAACCAGATCGGACGGGGTCCGATATTTTGAGAACCGGATTTGGGTCCCACGATACGGAGAGTTGAGAACTCTAGTGATGGACGAAGCTCACAAGTCCCGATATTCTATCCACCCTGGCTCAGATAAAATGTATCATGATTTAAAGGCACTTTACTGGTGGCCGAACATGAAAGCCGACATTGCCACCTACGTGAGCAAATGCTTGACTTGTGCCAGAGTCAAGATTGAATACCAGAAACCATCTGGTCTACTGCAACAACCGGAACTCCCAATGTGGAAATGGGAGCACATCTCAATGGATTTTATTACGGGTTTGCCTAAGACACCGACGGGATGCGATACCATCTGGGTGATCGTTGACCGGTTGACTAAATCGGCGCACTTCCTAGCGATTAAGGAAACAGACAAAATGGAAAGACTGACTCGTGTCTACATGAAGGAAGTAGTGTCGAGACACGGAGGCCTGTCTCGATCATTTCCGATCGAGATTCTCGTTTTACCTCACACTTTTGGAAGTCGCTGCAAAGCGCACTGGGCACACGTCTCGATATGAGTACCGCATACCATCCTCAGACGGATGGGCAAAGTGAACGGACTATTCAGACCCTGGAGGATATGTTGCGTGCATGCGTCTTAGATTTCGGAAAAAGTTGGGAACCCCACTTACCCTTGGTAGAGTTTTCGTATAATAACAGCTACCACGCAAGTATTAAGGCAGCGCCGTTTGAAGCGCTGTACGGACGGAAGTGTCGATCACCACTCTGCTGGGCAGAGGTGGGTGATAGCCAAATCACTGGTCCGGAACTGGTACTCGAAACCTCGGAAAAGATTGTTCAAATCCGAAACCGCATGGCAGCAGCACGAGATCGCCAAAAGAGTTACGCCGACAAGCGCCGAAAACCTCTCGAATTTCAAGTAAACGATCGGGTGTTACTCAAAGTCTCACCTTGGAAAGGTGTAGTTCGCTTTGGTAAGCGAAACAAACTCAACCCACGGTATGTTGGTCCGTACCGGATAACTGAGCGCATTGGTCCGGTGGCGTACCGACTGGACCTACCAACAGAACTCAGTGGCGTACACGATGTATTCCACGTTTCAAATTTGAAGAAATGCCTATCTGATGAAACCCAAGTAGTCCCTTTGGAGGAACTACAAGTCGATGAACAGTTACGGTTCATTGAGGAACCAGTTGAGGTTTTGGATTGGGAAACCAAAACGCTCAAACACAGCAAAATTCCAATCGTTAAAGTTCGTTGGAACTCGAGACGTGGACCGGAGTTCACGTGGGAACGCGAGGATCAAATGATGAAAAAGTATCCCCACCTTTTTGAAGGGCTAACCAAACACCGAAAACCGCGAAACCCGGCAAACCGTCAAACATCACCGGAGGTATGAATTAAATTTCGGGACGAAATTTCTTTTTACTAGGGGATGATATGACAAACTGAAATTTTTCTTCTTACTCTTTCAGACTCTCATCACGACTTGACTCAAATTTTCGGGACGAAAATTCTTTAACAAGGGAATGATGTGACAATCGTCAATTCCAGGTTAACTCCGTTAACTCAACTCCGTCAATTCAAACTTTAAGATCGTTGAATCTATAACGCACACTTCATTACATTTAAACTAGGGTTTAAATGACGCTTAACACTCACTACATGGGTAGTCTTTCGGGATTTGCACCGAAACGCAAACGAGTTGACGCGAACGATTGATAAATAAACGACAAACGTAAAAACAATAATTATATGATTATTATGTGTTAGGATTATGTGCTATGTGATAATACTATGGTCATGTTAACTTATTGTCCAAGTATGATGGAATGTTCTAGAAAAACAACACTTGAAAGTAGAAGGACTAGAGTGTAACTTGTTTGCTTATAAATATATCCTAAACTAAACCCTAACCTATTATTATTATTCCTTCCAAATCCCGATCGGAGCTCTCACCTCCCCTCTCCAAGGCTGCCGTCACTTTCATACACACATACAAACCCTAATCAAGTGTTTAATCCAAGAACTAGGTGCTAGGAAGGTATAATTGATCATCCTTTACCTTCTTGTTGTTTAATTTTGATGTTTAATGGGTTAATTAAGAACCCTAGGCAGCCGATTTTGATAAGTATGTATGAGTTAACATGATGGTTGTTGAATTCATGATGATTGATAAACTAGATTGATATTGATACATGATTGATTGTTGTTCTTGATTTGAATTAAAACACAAACCCTAATCTTGTATGTATGGTGTGATTGATATGCATGGATAGTAGTTATAGTGTCTAGAGGGTTATATGGATGCATAATAGTTCATAGATTGTTATTTTGTTGAGTTTTGATGTGAACAGATTCTGGACAGAATGTATATACGATGTTTAACTGACTGTAACGAAGTGTAAACGTGAAAATTGATTGAAATTGTGGGTACTGCAGTAAACTAGGTTGAGTCTAGTTTCTATAAAGTATAAATTCGTAATTTTTGGATAAGTGGAAGTATACTTTTATGATTTTACAAAAACGTGATGCAAAGCTGAGCTGTTAGACCTGCTGTTAGGTTATATTGTAAATTCTATATCTCATGAACTACGAGGCCAATTGGGTTGGTTCCACTTCTGGAAGTTGACTCACTGAGTTAGGAACCAAACCCAAGTGGTCTTGCATTTATTGGATTTTTCGTTTACCGGGAATTGCAAATAACATTCTGTTGTGCATGAATCTGACTGATATGAGTTTACTGTAGTGTTTTGATCATTATGAGAAATCTATATGGAATAAAAATAATATAAAATATGTTCTGGAAACCTAAGACATGTATGTTTCAGTGGTGATTTTTGGTGAATTAATTGAGATGATATGATCGGTGAAATAGTACAATCTTTCAAGTAGAAATTCTGTCACAATGAAACTAGCTGCTGAGTTGTGTAGGAATGCATGAAATATGATAGTTTTTATATAATTGTTGTATTTTGACCAAAATACCCTTGCGGGGAATAGTTGCTAGTTTGATTGCCATGAATTGACCAAATTGCCCTTATGGGGAATAATGGTTAGTTAGTCTTTGTTTGTTGACCAAAATGCCCTTACGGGAATAATTGCTTGTAAGTACGTTATTAATACATGACACGAAAGTAATTGCTCACTCGTGTATCGTATCACAATTGTACTTGTTTAAATCACACACGGTTCACAAACGAAACACGAAACATGATACGTGCATAGGTATTATGTGCCGAGTCTAGAGACTCGTTAAACGTTCCGATACTTAGAAAATCTCTTTGTTATTTTAGAACGCTAGAGAGTTTTCTACGACGCGCATCACTCGGTGATCTAATTTGGAATATTCTTCGCAAACAGTGAGTTCACTTACCCCGCTCTTTGAACTGTTTTCAAACGTTTTTCACTTGGGGGAGATAACATACTCCGATAAACGCATTTTTGAGATAAACACATATTTAAGATTTTGTTATAAATTATATATATCACTTGTAGAGGCTAAGCGGCACGTAACCCTTGAAGTCCCACGCATCGAACCGGTTAATATTTGGAATAGCGAGTCACTGTTGAGTAGTACTACTGGGTTTGACAAACCCCACCCGACGCTAAGCTCAACTGGAGGTTGAGTGGGTGTAATTTTGGCTAACACTTACCATGGTCTGGGTTGACCTGGTGACGGGCACTTGATAAACAGTCAGCTTCGGTCTCGAACCACTTAGTAATACTTGTTGTATAGATTAGCTACCTATCGATATATAATTTGACATAACATTATCTGGTAACACTTAAACGCTGTAACGTGGTTACACACTTAAACGCTGTAACGTGGTTACACACTTAAACGCTGTAACGTGGTTACACACTTAAACGCCGTAACGTGGTTACGCAAAACATTTAAACGCCGTAACGTGGTTACGCAAAACTTTTAAACGCCGTAACGTGGTTACGCAAAACACTTAACGAAAACGCTGAACTCAAACGCTAAACGATTTATCTTATATAACTTGTGAACTCACCAACCTCGTGTTGACCCCTTTTAGTATGTTATTCTCAGGTAGCCGAGGCGGGCGCGCGGTTTAGGAGCATGCATTAATTGTTAAACATCTTACTCTGCAAACTTAATTTTAACATTTACATTTGGTTTTAAGTCGTCCTGCGTGACGCAACTTTTGAATTAAGGTTTTACGCTTCCGCACTTATTTTTCATTTAAACGTTTTCTTGGGTTTGGTTATAACTAATGATTCCGATCCTGCCAGTTCACACCCTCTGACGGTAAAACTCCGTTAGTGGATTTTGAGGGTGTGACAATGATAGTCATTTATCAAAATTAATTACTTTTTATAATAAAAATGGTGAGACTAACTTTTCTAATATTATTAAATATCCCAAAATTCAAAATCATTTGAATAACCGGATTAAAATCACATTCAATTACCAAAATCACATATCATACAATTTACCATAATTATGCAAAATCATCAGTTTTGAATTAATTGTAATTAAAATCTTTAATTATTCTATATATAAATGGGAAAATGTGTTGACTTTTTTTACTTTTAAGAAATTAAGAGATTCATTTTCACAACATTTGGTACCAAGCTTAATAACATATTTTCAAATTTAATTTTTTATAATATTTACTTAAATTTATATCATTGACTTTTGTAAGAATTATTAAAAGCTTTTTTGAGGCAGTTTTATGGTGATGACGCCCCATGTGGAGGTATAATGATTAGGAGGAATAATACTATTATACAATAGTAAGCTTCAATTACTACTAAATATTTAAGAACTACTAAAAATTATTTTATTCACCTTTTGTATGTATTAAAAAATGAATACATTATTAATATCTTACTAATGTAAAATAAGATATCAAAAGGCTATATAAACTATTATCTCATGCTCAACCTCTAATCGGGTGTTAGGTAAAAACCTCAATTTATTTGGTGTTTGTTGTATAAGGTTTTTTACTTTATTTTTCGAAAGCTTTATAAACTATTTTTTTTTATTATAATTACATATCTTGAGCTTGACAGTGGAATTTGAATACAAGGTAATTTCTTACTTTATATTCATCAATTGCGTAGTTAATTTAATTTTGACCTTTAAATTTATTAATTACTAATTAGTTATTAATATTTCTTCCATGATGATTTAGATACAACACTGCCCATTTTTTGGAATTCCAAAACAACATTAAGGTGATTACAAATTGCATATATATTTATACCGAGGGCCAAATATCTTATTTACCTTATCATTACTTTACAAATTAATATTTTCATTATTAAATTTAAAACCTTTTTTACATTATAATAATTAGTAAGTCCTCCTAATATAGTACTGTTGTGGTTGATTTCATTTCGCAAAAATAAGATGGAGAAGATGTTAATGGCCAAGTGCATGACTTTTCGGGAGGAAAATAAATAGATTGGTTGCATATGAGCAAGATTTAGATAAAGTCTATTAAACTCATTTATAAAGAGTACTATAAAAAGAGAAAGTTCTGTTTCTCTAATATATTAAACTACTTTCCAGCCAAGATCATTGTGCAATTTGATTTTTTATTATCAATATATCATATGTTGTGGATACTTGTCTTCATGGATATAAAGATTATTAATACATATTAATAAATAAAACCAATATTTTAAGATTTATACATATTGTTGGGCTGAATGAGAACTACTAAATATTTAAGAACCACTAAAAATTATTTTATTCATCTTTTATATGTATTAAAAAATGAATACATTATTAGTATCTTACTAATGGAAAATAAAATACGTCACTATATCGAATGGTTGCCACATCCGAACTGTTATTAGCAGCCATATGGATATGTAGTTAGGCATGTCAAATTATGCAGGTTCGTGTCATGATTTAGAACATGTTTGAGTTAATATGGGTTATTAACATCTTGAGTTCAAGTCACAACAAGTTCAAGTCAATATTAGAGTGCATACAATTTATGGCTCTATGAATCGCTAAACAAGTTATATAAGCCAATTGATATTTGTAACTGTTTAGTTATTAGCTATTAAAAAACCAATTTGTTCCTTTTTATGTTTATCAACAGCGAAATGCTACAAATTAAAGTATAAACCTTATATACAAGGAAGTATTTAGGGAGTTGTAGATACTAAATTTATGATACTTTTGTTAAATAAATAGTTAAATTGTATAGAATTTTCTTCAAGTTTATTTTAAATTATACTTCAAGTAGTTCTTCCTACACCTTGTAAAAGCACAAGGTACTTAAACTATCAAAATAAAAAAACACGAGGCTCACAGTTAGATGTCAATCCTTACATGTTGAAGATCTAAAATAATTTGCGAATTGACTATTGGATATAGGTGAAGTGAATGTTTGGGGGGGGGGGGGGGTGGGGGTTCAAATGACGACAGATGAATGTACAAATTCCGATGATTTTCTAATTAACAATTCATTATATCCAATATTTGATTTAATAGACTTTGTCTATCCTTCGAATATAGACAAGTTCTATTAACTTACTTTCGAGGAAGAGAAATATTGTCAGTTTGAAATTATATATGTTTATTAGACGATTTCTATATTTTCACCCGTGGTGCCCACGAGACAATAACCTAGTATAGTTTAAATTAAGTCAATTTTATATTATATATATAGGGTTGAGTTATTCTACAAAGGCCAATAAAAATGAGACTTGTAAGAATCCATAATTAAATGACATGTGTCAAGTAGGAAACAAAAGAAAAAGGGTATATAAGTAATATTACACATTTTCTCTCTCTACATGCAAGTCACATGTTAATTTTTATATCATTTTTAAACGTTTATAACTTTTTCATATAATATTTTTTTAAATAAAACTGACCATAATAACAAACATTTTTTTTATCTTTAATTTGAGTATGAAGTTGTTATATAAAAATAAAAAAAAATTACAGCATTGTGTCGTTTTGCTATCATTGTGTTTTTTTTCTTCATTGTGTCTTTCTGTTTTTCAATGTGTTTTTTGCGCCATTGTGTCTTTCAACTGATAATTGTGTTCCTTTTAAATACTAATAACACCGTTGTGTATTAATATGTAAATATAATAAAAAAAAATACCAACAAAATATCTAATACATAAAACACAATGATAAATACATACTACATAATAACCTAAAGCGTAAAACACAATAATGAATACATATAACACAATGACCTCAAACGTAAGACACAATGGTAAATACATATAGCACAATGACTTGAAACGTAAAACACAATGGAATCTACATATTACACAATTACTTGAACGTAATACACAATGAACATAATACTATTTTTGTCAACTTAAGTGAATGTTGAGCACAATGATAAGTACAAAGACAAATGTTGAGCATGGAAACACAATGACGAACAAAAAGATACAACGATGTAATCTTTGTTTTAATTTTTCTTTAATATGCATACCAATTGAAAAACACAATGACCAAAATCTATAACATAATGTATAGAAAAACTCAATTAAAAAACACAATGGACAACTAAATAGCGCAATATAAAAAACTCACTAACTTTTTATTTTTATATAACAATATGATATTCATATTAAAGATAAAAAAGCGTTTGTTATTAGTAAAAAAAATTTCTAAAAAAATATTGTATGAAAAAGTTATAGACGTTTTAAAATGATGGAGGAATTGACATGTGTCTTACATGTGGAGAGAAAAAGTTATCATAAGTGGGTTATTACATTCAAGCCCTTCCCATCAATTATTATTCTTAACTTAACACTAGTAGAAAAACGAGCTTTAGACGCGGTTGTGTTTTCTTTTTTGGACGCGGTTGACACCCAAAATCGCATCTAAAAAGGTTTCATGAATTCACAAAAATCTACTTTGTAAAAAAACCGCGTCTAAAGCTACAAAACAGAGTCAAATGATATGGGGCTTATTTTTTAGCCGCGTTTTTAGTATAAACCGCGTCCAAAGCTCTAGGTTTTAATTAACCATAATACACTTGTAATTTGTGGTAATTCTTTCTGAGAAATAAATTTGAACCGATATATAATAAACATGTAAACAAACATCTGGTATTCTGAAAATTTGAAGAAAACAAAATAAAACAATAAAGTTAACGGAATTTGAAAAAAATTTAAAGTGTTTAAAAAATTGTATACTTATATTTCTGTGTTCAAAAATCAAAATTATGGATAGGCTTTTAATGCTATTAAATACATAAATTTTGGAGTATACATTCCAAATTTTATAAAAATGAAATGTTAACATTTGATGCTTTATCATGTAGAAAGATATGTTTTTTTTAAAAAAAAGATAATAGAAATTGATGCAGCGGTAAAACGATAACGAAGATCTACTACGTTGATTCTGTGAATACCCGTGATGAACTTCACAAAAACTCCCAATTCCCACCAAAAGGTCAAGAAAGTGAAGAGAAAAATATTTATTTCTGAAATTCAAATATGTCCATTCACATTACATAAACATGATATAAATAGAGTTTCTAATACGAAGTGGGCCCAAAAAGGTCGTGGGCCAAATACAAACCCAAAAAGAAAATTGTAAAAACTGACAAAAAAAACATAAAAATGCCCACAACTTTATTTAGGAGGTGTTTTTGGGCTTCGGACAGGGGCCAAACCGCCATAGGCTATTCGCCGCAGTGTGCTTCTCATCTCAAGCTTCGATTTAACTGGTAATTGGCTTGAAACGGAGCTTCGTGGGCCAAGTTATGCCTATTTTCGTGGGACACCTTTGGAAGCACATCATGGGCCTCCATATATAACATGACACATTCTCCAATGCTTGGGCCTCCATCATTCCCTCCTGGATAGACAAAATTCAACCTCGAATCTGCAGTGACCTCATCATCAGACGAATCCCCATGAAACGGCAGCAAATGTCGGACATTGAAAACAACCGAACAAAGAATATGGCTTGGTAACTTTAGACGGTAAGCATTAGAATTTATCTTCTGCGCAATCTCCACTTGCCCAATTTTCTTGGCTGACAATTTATTATACTCAATAACTGGAAAACGTCTTTAGTCAAAACAGCCCAAACAAAGTCACCCATTTCAAAATCAACTTGCCTACTATTTTGGTCTACAACTTGCTTGTACTTTGAATTAGCGTGGGCCAAGTTTTCCTGCACCACTGTATGAACTTCTTGTAACCCCGTCACAAAATCTTGTACCTTCTTGGGAACAGAACCTGGAACAAGTAGTGCCATCAAATCGAGAGGACCCCTGGGCTTAGCAGAATAGACCACCTCAAACGGGCTAAAACTAGTACTCCAGTTAACCGCATGATTATGATCAAACTCCGCCTGACATAACTTTTGATCCCAAGACTTCACATGATCACCCACAAGACATCGTAAAAGATTACCAAGTGATCGATTAACAACCTTCGTTTGCCCATCCGTTTGAGGGTGGTAGGCACTATTGAAGTTAAGCTGAGTGTCCACCATTTTCCATAGGCTACGCCAAAAATGACTCAAGAAACCATGCAAACGATAGACATCCCAGAAGAATAACTGTGCCACATTAACTGCGCCTGTCGTCTTTTTGCAAGGAATAAAGTGCACCATCTTCGAAAACCATTCAACAACAACAAATATCGAATCGTTCCCCCTCTGAGTCCGAGGCAACCCCAACAAAAAATCCATACTAATATCAGTCCTAGGCTGTGAAGGAACATGCAAGGGCATATAATGACCCGCATTAGTAGCCACGCCCTTTGAGACTTGGCAAATTCGACACCTTTTAACATAACGATCTACCTCTTTCCTCATAGTAGGCCAGAAGTAAGAAGACTGCACCAACTGTAAAGTACGATCACGACCAACATGACCCTCCCCGTGTAACTCCTGAATAATTTTCAATCGAAGAATGGAGTAAGGAATACATAGCTGATTCGCTTGAACAAAAACCCGTCATGCAAAAGAAAGTCTGATTTCTGACCCGCTTGCACACCCTGCAACACAACCGAAAAATATGGGTCAATGGTTAACTGCTCACGAATAACATCCAATCCCGGCACATTGACTCTCACGGATACAAGCATATTTCCCTTCCAGCTTAAGGCATCAGCAACTCGGTTTGAAACACCAGTTTTGTGTTTGACCACAAAAGTGAACTTTTCAAGAAATGCTAACCAACGTTCGTGTTTATGAGATATCTTGTCTTGCGTGCGAATATGCCTTAAAGAATCATGATCAGTGAATAAAACAAACTCTTAATGAAACAAATAGTGACGCCAATGCTTTATAGCCTGAATCATTGCTAAAACTCCAGGTCATAAGTACTATATCTCAACTTTGCCCCTATTAACTTCTCTCTAAAATAAGCAATAGGTCGACCCCCTTGACTGAGAACCCCGTCAATCCAAACCTTCGAGGCGTCAGTATGAAGTTCAAAAACTTGCGAAAAGTCAGGCAATACCAGAACTGGTACGGTAGTGAGCTTTTCCTTTATAACATGAAAAGCTAACTCTGCCCCCTATGTCCATACAAAAATCTTTCCCTTCATGCAATCTGTAATAGAGGCCATAATGGAACGGAAGTGTGGAATGAACCGTCTATAAAAAGAAGCAAGCCCATGAAAACTGCGGACTTCAGTAATGGTGGTAGGAGTTGGCCAGTTTGAACATCTGCTACTTTAGACTCATCCACCTGTATCCCATCACAAGAAATAACATACCCCAAGAACAAAACTTTAGGGGTCGTGAACACACATTTCTTTGTTGCTGCATAGAAATTGTCTCTGCGAAGTAAGGCCAAAACCTTCCTTACATGCACGATGTGCTCACTGAAAGAAGCACTATAAATAAGAATATCGTCAAAATATACCACCACAAACTTCCCAATAAAAGGCCTGAGCAACTGATTCATCACACACATAAAAGTACTAGGCGCGTTTGATAAACCAAAAGGCATCACCAACCACTCGTACAACCCTTCACGAGTCTTGAAGTCCGTTTTCCATTCATCCCTAGGTCTAAGACGAATCTGGTAATAACCACTCTTCAAATCCAACTTTGTGAAAATAGTAGCACCACTATTCTGGTCAAGTAAATCATCAAGTCGAGGAATAGGAAACCTGTACAGTAATATTGTTGATGGCTTGACTATCAACACACATCCGCCAGGTGCCATCCGTCTTTGGAGTTAACAAAGCAGGAACAACACAAGAGCTCATACTTTCACGAACATGATCCTTAGAAATCAACTCCTCAACCTGTCTAGGCAACTCTTCATAATCTCTCGGGCTCATCCTGTAATGTGGCCTATTGGGCAATTGCGAACCAGGCTCCAAATCAATATGATGTTGGATGTCACGCAAAGGTGGCAGTCCATCCGACAATTCATCAGGGAAAACATCAGAAAATTCCTCAAGTAAGGAATCATAGCTTCCGGAATCTCAACCTCCTCGGACACCGGCTTCCCTATCAAAACAAAAACACAATCTGTCTCCACCAACTCACATTCAAACTGACTAATGGTCAACAGGTTACCCGAATGCTTTGTGGCTAACTGCTTGGGCTTGCTAGGAACAAGAGGTATCTTCACCCCACCAAACAGGAAGCTATAAGAATTGGACCGCCCGTTATGTTCTATACTTCGTTCATACTCCCAAGGTCTACCCAACAACAAGTGATATGCATCCATAGGAACCACATCACACCAAATATCATCTTTATATGTTGTATTAAAGGAAAAAGAAACAAGGGCCCTCTTAGAGACCGTTACCTCACCACCTTTTTTAAGCCATTGAAGCTTATAAGGTTTCGGGTGACTCTCCGTCTTCAAGTCTAACTGCCTCTTCAGAAATCAGATTGTCACAACTTCCATAATCGATAAAAAACATGCAAACCTTCCCCAAAATGGTACATGTGGAGTGTAAGATGTTATGCTTAAGCCATTCGTCCCTATCAGCCTTTGGTGTATAGCATGAGCGCCTGACCACCAAGTTCACCCCCACATCACTAGTCACAACCTCTTCCTCATACTCGGGTTCTTCATCATACTCTGGGCCCTTTTCATACTCTTCATATTGTTCATCGTCAGATTCAACAAACAAATGCCTCTTACCCGCTTGTTTACAGTCAACTTGCCGATGACCTGTCTCACCACAATTGAAACACTTCACCCCGCTACTACTAGGCACGACACGAGGTCTCCTCCACCACCCGACCCCGAACATCCCCCAGCAGGGGCTGGTGAATACGAACCGCCCACCCGACGATTTTGTTTTTCAAAACCCAATGCCCGTTGGTGCGCCTCAGAGACTGTTAACGGATCAAAAAGGTTAACAGAATCCATGATCTGAACCCTTAAACCCCCAATATACTGAGCAATGAGTTGTTCATCGGTTTCTTGAATATCATTACGAGCAACCAAATGCTAAAGCTTGGTCGTATATTCATCAACCGACCTGGATCCCTGCTTCAGATTATGCAAGCGTTGATACATCAACCGTTGAAAGTTGTGGGGCAAAAGTTGGTCCGCAAACACTTTTTCATCTTGTCCCATGTCACGATCCGTGACTTCCCGAGTCTATTTCGTGTCAACTTCAATTGTTACCACCATGCTGACAGCCTCCCACGTAGCCTGGTAGTGATCAAAGGTACCCGCTTATTCTCAGGAACCTCTCGGAATTCAAACACCTCTTCTACAATAACCAACCAATCAATGAACCCTTCCGGATCCAAACTAATCTCATCAAATTCTGCGATATCAGTTCGGATCCCAGCATCCCAACGCCAGTTGCCATCTCCATGTTCTTGCCTTGGTCCCCTCTCATACCCCTATTCGGAAGACGAACCATCATTACCAAAAAAATGGATTATCAAACTCACACCCTCCCTGTTTTCAGGGGCCTGCCTTCTACGATTAATCAAGTCAGCCATTCGATCAGTGAGTTGATCGACCACTTGATCCAACCGTTTCTCCACTCGTGCCATAAATCTTTGTTCCAACTCTCGTTTGTAAACCTCATCAATTGCTCTACTTCTCCATGGAAAAATTTTTGAGCCAGGAATTCGGCTTTGATATCAACTGATGCAGCGGTAAAATGATAACGAAGATCTACCACGTTGATTCTGTGAATACCTGTGATGAACTTCACCAAAACTCCCAATTCCCACCCAAAGGTCAAGGAAAGTGAAGAGAAAAATATTTAGTTTTGAAATACAAGTCTGTCCAACACATTACATAAACATGATATAAATAGAGTTTCTAATACGAAATGTGCCCAAAAAAGGCCATGGGCCAAACACAAACCCAAAAAGAAAATTGTAAAAACTGACAAATAACATACTTGATTTAGGAGGCGTTTTTGGGCTTCGGACAAAAGCCAAACCACCGTAGGCTTTTTGCCACAATGTGCTTATCGTCTCAAACTTCGATTTGACTGGTAATGGGCTTGAAACGGAGCTTCGTGGGCCAAGTTATGCCCATTTTCGTGGGCACCTTTGGAAGCACGATCATGGACCTCCAAATATAACATGGCACGTTCTTCAATGCTTGGGCCTCCATCAGAAATACTATGTGAAATAAAGAGGCGGTGGGCAGTTAGAAAATATGTAAAGAGGCCGTAAACAATCTAATACATAAATAGATCAAAGTTATCAGACATGGTTATTTACAATAGGGTCGGTTCCCAAATCCTACGAATGCCAATATTGAGTCGAGCGAGACCCGAACCGATTAGACCTGGTTAATTATATGCAATAGGACTGATTCTCTAATGATGAGAATGCATGAAACGAGCCCGAATCGGATTAACTACTACAAAATAACCAGCTACATAATGTTGTGTGTAATGGGCGACATTGGGGTTTTTTTGGATGGCATTGGGCTACAACACCGCCACACAAGCGATAAGTGGGGGGGGGGGGGGCTAAATTTGTCACCGTGTTTGTGTTTTTTAGGGTTGAAAAAATAATATAATAATAATTAAACCTTCTTTTTTCAGGGGGTGGGGGATGGCAATTCGAAATGGGGCAGCGACACAGCTTGCTGCTCGATTACCTTCTATTTCGATGTAATCACTACCTTTCGGTGACATTTATACTTGATATTTATGTTGTTGGTATTCTAGCAATAATAATAATAATATACATTTTCTTCTTTTCTTTAAAAATAATTAAATTGAAAATTCTAAAAAAAATGGTGCAAGACATAGACCCGTTTTTGGATTTGACCCGCATTATCTAACTATATAAACTCTTACCCGGTTTCTATATCCATTTCACAAACTCTAAACTAGTCGCTCTCTCTCCATTGTTCCGGGTAAGATTTAGTGCTCTTCGCATGCTTTGTACTTGATAATTTTGCCTAACCTTTTTATTGTTATTCAAATAAAGCTTTCCATGGATCGTGTATTACATGTAGGGGTGAGCAAACATGTCAGACCCGTGATGCCCGATCCGGACCAGTTTAGTGTTACTCTCAAGATCGGGAAACCTGCCTTATTATAAATAACTGGGTTTCATCGGTTATGGTCTTGCGAGTCTTACCCGGTTTATGCTCACTCCCAATTACCCGAGTTTCTACTAGCGTATTTTCTAATTTAAACTTTTTTGAGATATTCATGTTTAAAATTCATAATTATGGATAGATTTTGAATGATTTTAAAAATTGAAAGTTTTATGTTATATTAAATATGATATTAGTAATAAATAAGGAAGATATTTAAAAAAGAAATATGATTTATACATAATATGATTTTAAACGTATAAATTTGGATTACACATTCCAAAAAATCTTAAAGTTTGGTGCTATCTGTAGCAAAATATTTAATAAAATTAAATGATAGGACCTGCTTGATTTCAAAATAATAGACCACGAATTCATTCTTGATTTACCTTGTATTTTTAAAAAATAAAAAATAAAATATTATGTGAAATAAAAGGGCGGCTAGTTCCAAAAAATAAAAACAAAAAATAAAGAGGTGTTAAACATTATCCCTCTAAATTCCAAAACCCAAACTAAAGTTAATTCACGTAGTTAATCTCACAAGTTTGATAACCTTCTCCTTGATCTGTTCAAGCCCTAAACCCCCCCCCCCCCCCCCCCCCAACCCAACACACCCACCCACCAAATCATCACATTTGGAGCTAAATTTTGCAACAGTTATGAAGAAAAGCCATTTGTTATTATTTTCTGCTTCTAAAAAGTATCAATTTTTGCTTTGCTCATTCTAATTATTAATTTATTTTCCAATTTTGGTTAAAATTGTTGGCGGGGTTCTTCTTTTATTGATTCAGAAATGATTCTGAGTTGTTGATTTATAAACCAGTTTTTTTATCAAGCGTGTAGGTACACTTTTAGCTTTTATATTCAGTTAGATTTTTGTTTAAACAGATTTGAAGTAATTAAATTTTGCTTTCGTATGATTCTAGTCCCAGTTAACTCATATGGACATGTGGTGTAACATCCTACTTTTTGGTTATAATAATAAAATAAATTTTGTTTATTTTATAGTGTGTCGTTACCAGTTTAGATAAATAAACTATAGGATGATGGGCTTGGACTTTAGAAGATGGAATAAGAGAATGGAATGGGCCTTTGGTCCATGGGTTTAAGGGAGTATAAATACCCTTAAACCCTAAACATTTCCATTTTTATCCATCTCTACACCATCAAAAACACACACAAACACTATCCTATAACCCGAGTCAAGATCCGAAGGCGAAAAAACAAGATTATTAGTGCAAGAACGTTGAGACGAACCGAACCTACATCAAAGACCAGCTCGTGTTCGTATACCGACTCGTTTAAGGTACGTTACAATTAGAGATTGTTCATTAGGGTTCGCATTGTTTGGGGAAATCCTAGATCTGCATAAAAGTGATGAAAACGAATCAAACAAACCAATACACAATGAAATTCGTTAACATTTGACGGTTTAATTGTTTGATTAAATGACCCGTTTATATAGATGCCTAAATCGCACCCTATAAACACGAATGTTTGAACGATTGAATGGTTAGGGTTTGTAGGCGATGTGATTACGAGTTCATGGACACCAAAATCGTGTTGTTTCGTTAAGATTTGAGGATTCAATGGTAGGAATCCGTTTCTGTTGACTATTTGTTGTTCTTGGCAATTTTGACTTTGACCCTGAGTCAAAGTCTGGATAAGAATTATGCAATTCTTTATGGTTAGATAACGATTTAGTTGGCCATTCGTTAAGTTCAGATAACAAATCAAATGATTCGTTATTCACCCCCTTTCGCTATGTTCAAGTAACGAACTAGGTTATGCTAAGATAACGAATCAAGTGATTCGTTACCCGCCAGTTCGCTATGGAAAGATAACGAATTAAGTGATTCCTTATTTACCCAATTCGTTATGATAAGGTAGCGAATCAGAGGACGAATCAGGTGATGAAAAGATAACGAATTAGCTAACGAATTAGGCTTAATTCGTTATGGAAAATGAGTTAGCGAATTGGATAATAAATTAAAATCCTAATGGAAAATGTGTTAAGACAGCTTAACCCCAGCCAGGGGCTCTGCCCCTTGGACCTCGCTAGGGGCTGCCGCCCCTAGTACCCCGCTGCCAGGGGCGCTGCCCCTGGACCCCCGTTCATTGTGGGTTATATAAAGATAGAAATACGATATGAGTAGTAATAGTTAATTGATACCTGTAAATATTATACAGTTAGCCGTGCACAGCTCAAGAAGTGAATAACTATTAACGGTGAACGTAACAGCATTCAGGTGAGTTTCTAGCCCCATTTCCTTGTTATGTTTTCGAGGCTGTGTGCATATTCGATGTGAATGTAAATACACTTACCTTAAATGGTAGGTGTCTGTCTTAATGACGAATGTGATAGTTATGAATGTATGCTTGACAGTACGTGAACGACCTTCGGGTATTGCATGTATTGTTAAGGCAAGTATAGTGTAGTATGTATGATATGTGTATGAGAATAAGGAAGTATGTACGACTACGATATGTATGATATTAAATGTATGGATGTGATAATGGAGATGATAATGAAAGGTAAGGTAAGGTTAAAGGGTTGCATACCCTAATAATATATGAGAAGGTTAAAAGGTTGCATACCCTAATAATATATGCGAAGGTTAAAGGGTTGCATACCCTAATAATATATGCGAATGTTAAAGGGTTGCATACCCTAATAATATATGCGAAGGTTAAAGGGTTGCATACCCTAATAATATATGCGAAGGTTAAAGGGTTGCATACCCTAATAATATATGCGAAGGTTATAGGGCGTAATGCTCTTTAAAGCGTAAGGTATGGTTATGCAAGTACGAAAGTATGAAGTATGTACGAAAGTATGTAGTTATGAATATGTTGTATGTGGTATGATTAACTAGAACTCACTCAGCGTAGCTGACTTTTAGTATGCACGCAGGTGAGTAGAATGAGACAGCTGGCTTGAGCGGGGGCACATGGCAGAAGAATAAGAGTCTGGCATCTGAAGACCTATGACGTATTTAATTAATGTTTTGATTTGAAAGACAATATGTTCGTTAAAGACAAAGTTATGGATTTGATTGTAATGTGTATGAAAGATTTTAATATTCCGCGAATGTTTTAACTAACTCTGATATTTAGAATTGTGTTTATGAGTAAATCCAACGTCAAAAGTGAGGCACCGGTAACGGGGCCTTACATGTGGTCCATTTGTATGCTGATTTTTTAGCTTCCATTTGTATGCTGATTTTTTAGCTTCCATTATTTCATGTTTGAATTAATTTTGATGGATGATTTCCCTAGTTAACGATGTATTTTCTATTTATTGTTTTAGATGTCAAGTTCGTCCGAATTTCATAATGGTACTTTTTTGGGCGATACTGCTATTCTTGACAATATAGATAATGTGGCCTTTCTCGACTCCAAATTTGATCCATTTGAACAGCTTCAAAATCAACCCTTCAACAACAAACGGTAATTAATTTGTTTGTTCTACTTCTTTTTATAAACTACCATGTAACTGATCCTCATTATCTGCATAGATTTGGTTCAAATAGAAACACATTGAACTAAGAAAGTAATAATACTTAAAATAACATGTGCTAAACACCAACTAAGTACACAAAAAAGTCATCTTGTATAAAACTTGGGGACGGAAATGAGGCTGAAGTATGTGTGATTATGCTTATTAGTCAGGTTATTAGCTCATTACTTCACTTGCCATTCTTTAGTTATATTTTCAATTATACCTAAAATGTATAAAATAATTAATTTTGATTTCATCTGATAACAAATTGAATTTTGTTTTAGATAAAAACTACCCGAACAAAGTCGATTCAAAAGCCTCAAATTCAACGACAAAAGCCGAAGCAAACTAGGGCAAAGCAAAATAAGGCTAAAGGTAAAAGAAACCAAGCTATAGCTAAACTTACATATAAAGTTTTACAGTCCAAATGAGTAAAACTAGGTTTGGAGAAAATTAAAGAAAGACCTGAATGGCATCAAAATATGGCCCGTCGATTAGAAATGAATTGAAAATGAATTTGATTCGGAAATCTAACAACGATTTAGGGCTTCTCTTATTCACAATGAAACGATTACAAAGAAAGAAATCTCAAACTAAATGATTGAGTATTGAGAGAGAATTACAAAGAAAATGAAATTGAAAATATTATCTAACTAATCCATAATATGGTAATAACTACCATTAACAACCTAGACTAAAAGTGTCACCTTTAGTCCCTTTAATTAAACAAGTTGTGTATATACTAACCATCTTTACAAGAATGACAATAAGCCCCATAGATTTATATTACCAATATCTGCATTTGACTTTCGTTGACCAAGGCATATATATCATAACAATCTCCACCTTATGCCTTTGTCAACTAAGGGGCTGTTTGTTTTAGGTCTGAATGAAACCATTCAGAGGTAAGGGTCTGATTTTATAGGGCCCCGTTACCGGTGCCTCACTTTGGACGTTGGATTTACTCATTCACATAGTTCTAGTAATCAGAGTTAATAAAAACTTTCGCGGAATATAAAAACTTTCGTTTAAAACGTACACATTAATCCATAACTTGTCTTAATAAACATATTGTCTTTAAACATAAACTATTAAACGTCTTGGGTCTTCCAATGCCAGCCTCTTATTCAATGCCAAGTGTTCCCCTCAAGCAAGCTGCCTCATCCTATTCACCTGCGTTCATACTAAAAGTCAGCTACGCTGAGTGAGTTCTAGTTAAACATACGTCATACAATACATTCATCCTTACATACTTTCATTCATAGTTTCATACTTCATTTATACTTTCATACTTACTTACATTCATATCTTACGTTATAAAGAGAATTACGCCCTACATGCCTCGAGTATTATTAGGGCTCGGTACCCTCCTGCCTCGAGTATTATTAGGGCTCGGTACCCTCCTGCCTCGAGTATTATTAGGGCTTGGTACCCTCCTTCCTCGAGTATTATTAGGGCTCGGTACCCTCTTTCCTCGAATATTAGTAGGGTTCGGTACCCTAGTTCTCGAATATTAGTAGGGTTCGATTCCCTCTTCGTTACCATACAACCATACGTCATGCCTCGAGTATTATTAGGGCTCGGTACCCTCTTCGTTACCATACCGTAACCTTTCTTTATTTACTTTAAAACATTCATAAACATACATATCATACTTACATTACTCCTAACCTTTCAACTTATTTGTACGTGCAATATCCGAAGATCGTTCACGTACCGATAAGCCATCATTCCTAACTTTCACATAACCACATAAGGCATACACATATCACTTAGGATAAGTGTATTAACAATCACATCGAGTATGCACACAACCCTGAAAACATAACATAGGAATGGGGCTAGAAACTCACCTGGATCCTGTTGCGCTCGCCGTTTATGGTAATTCCTTTCTTTAACTGGGCTCGGCTAACTGCTAAATATATATTTAGTTAATTAACCTTTTACTTGATTATGTTGGTATTTTAGTTAGCCATCATATTCCTAAGTTGGGCTTGTTTAATTAGAATAGGACTCAACTATCTGTGGGCTTAGATCAGATCCAGCTGCCCATTAAGTATCTGGGCCCAACTGGATTTAGGCCCAAAACCCAACAGAATGGGGTGGCCGAAAACATGGCCGAGAACCCTTTGGCAGAGAACTCATGACCGAGAACCATGCTTGACCGAAAACACATGTTTGGCCGAGAACCTGGTCACCGAAAACTCTTGTTGGATTTCTGTTGACCGAAAACCATAAGGTTTGACCAAGGGTCCTCAAGTTTGGCCGAGAACCCCCAGCTCAGTTCATTTTTCCACCTTGACATTTCTTTCCTTAGGTCAGTTAACCATTTTATGGTTTATATCATGAACTTAACCACTTTTCACCATCATTTCAGCCGTTATACACCCATTATCACCTTGACTACAAGATATAACCCATTTTAGACTTAAAGCTTAGACCTTTATGGTTTAAAACGTTCTAGGCTAGATCTAGGGTTCATCTTTGAGACGTATACCATCATAAGGCCATTAAGTTCATTTTAATCATCAAGTTTGTATTTTCATGAGACATCTAGGTCCAATCTACTCTAGGATCAAGTTTCATGGCAAAATGTTCATAAAAATGTAACCTTAAAACGTAAAGTACATACCTTTATATGGTTATTAGGTCACGGCTAGCTTGTTATGAATTATTGATCTTGTATCTAGCTTGTAACCCAAATATCTATCAATAAAAGGTTTGATTTTTTATCTCAGTTCCTTGATCTAGCTTGTTGCCGAAAGAGGAAGGTTTGTGTGTGTTTTTGTGGTGTAAAATGGATAAGATGGATGGAATTGGAAAGATTTAGGGTTTAAGGGGTATTTATAGTCCCTTAAGCCCATGGACCTAAGGCCCATCTTTCCTTTTTAGTCCATGATTAATTATCTTTAATTAACCTCCTTATCTTTCCCATTTTTTACCATTTTACTATTCATCTATTTACTCAAGTAACTTTTCCATTATAAGAAATAATATGTAAAATATTATTATTTGAAAATTCGGGATGTTACAGATTCGGTCAGATTTAGATCGTTTGGTTGAGTTAAACACCACATCTTAATGGTTCAGCATACCTCTTAATGGTTCAGCTAAAAAATGTTGTTGAATGGTTCAGTGGACACATATGCCCCTTACCCTGACATACATTTGCCCATCT
Organism: Bidens hawaiensis; assembly: GCF_021521415.1. Taxonomy (NCBI): domain Eukaryota; kingdom Viridiplantae; phylum Streptophyta; class Magnoliopsida; order Asterales; family Asteraceae; genus Bidens; species Bidens hawaiensis. The sequence continues at coordinate 56,405 of NW_027505854.1, forward strand.
CTTTCTTCACCACTGTTCTTTACCTTCACGTCGTTGACCACCGCCAAACACCAACCACCTTCGCAAGCCAATGACCACCACCATCGCACGCCGTCGACCACCACCATCGCACGCCGTCGACCACCACCGTCGCACGTCGTCGACAAGATGGGACATAAGAAGGTTTCTTTGTTTCCTCCGGCGATGAAGAAATGAAGTAGAGTACCCAGCTTGTTTTTTTATAAGTTTTAATATAATAATGATAATGTGAAGGATGAGATATTTGATATGTATACAGCTGGATTGCATTCAAAAGCATTGGGGTTTGATATTTGTTAATTCTTTTTTACAGCAATTTAATGTATATTAATAATAGAGCATGGATTTTTTATCTCATTTTATAAGTTTATTTTTATTATTTTTAATCTAAGATTAATTTTCAATAAATCATCTATTGTATTTAATTATTATTTGATTATTGTCCTAATTTATATAATAGGTTGGATCCATTAAAAGAATTTATATACATCGCTGAATAATTAATTTAATATATTTAAATTTTATATTATTATTATTATTATTATTATTATTATTATTATTATTATCATCAAGTTTATAATTCTTGGATTGCTAAAAAAGTTATATACACTACAAAATATTTGATAAATTGCTTGTTCAGACTGACTCTATATTAATAATTTATAGGGGTAAAATAGTCATTCCGAATAACTATTCAGATGTCTAACCAAACAGTCTTTACTCATTCAGCACTTGTTGGCTCAGACCCTCTTAATCATTCAGACCTCTTAGTCATTCAGCACTTAATGATTCAGTATTTGCCAAACAGCCCCTAACATTAAAACTAATCACCAATATGTATTAAATCCAAAAAAGTGTTGAACTTTGGACCAGACATAACTTTGGTTAACATGTCTGCTGCATTTAACTCAGTATCCACATAATTAACTTTAATCTCATTTGAACTAATTATTTCTCTTATATAATGCATCTTTACTAATATATGTTTGGTTCTCTCATGATAAATGAGATTCTTTGATAGCTTAATTTCACTTTGGTTATCACACAACACCAAAGCTCTATCAACAATAATCCCCAATTTTGACACAAACCCCTTTAGCCACATACACTCCTTAACAGCTTCAGTTAATGCGACATATTCAGATTCAGCAGTTGACAAAGCTACCACCTTTTTCAATGTTGACTTCCAACTTACTAAACCACCATTTACCATAAATGCATACCCTGTGACAGATTTACCCCTATCAAGATCTTTGGCAAAATCTGCATCTATATACCCCTTCACCATCTCCACTCCACTACCACCTTTACCAAACAATATACCAACATCTTATGTACCATTTAGATACCTCATAATCCACTTAACAACCTCCCAATGCTGTTTACCAGGATTACATAAAAATCTATTGACTAGGCTAACAACACATCCTAGATCAGGTCAAGTGCAAACCATTAGATACATTAAGCTACCTACTACACTAGAAAAATGATTTTTTTGACATTTCCTTTACCTCCACCTCATTCATAGGTGAGTCCTTCTTTGACAGTTTAAAATGCTGACCTAAAGGGGTAGAAACTGACTTAGGGGGTGTTTGTTTTTTCACAAAAGATCTTCCTGACCTCTTTTGTCTGCTCCTCGCAGACCACGCGAAGACATTGAGGTTTGCAGAGTGTTTGTTTTTCGGAAGACAATTCATTAAAAAAGGTCTGCGCGCCCTCTTCTTGGCGCAGATATGGACCACTCACTTCTCAGCTCTTCTAAACATCTTCCACACCATTTCACACCATCAGTCTTTACATTTCATTACACCATACATCTCAAAACCCTAGTCCCCTCTCTTCAACCCACCCTCCCCCTACCTCCGGCCGCCACCCATCCACCTCCACCTCCGGCGGCGCCGTTCCTCCTCCACCACCGGCAGCCACCCAACACCTCCGGCCCCGACCCTCCACCTCCACCTCCGGCGGTGCCGTTCCTCCTCCACCACCCGCAACCACCCAACATCTCCGGCCCCGACCCTCCACCTCCATCTCCGGCTACGAGTCTCATGAATTCTTGTTTAGCGGGTGCTCGGAAGATGTAGCACAGGTTGTTGATTACATCCGGGCTCGTGAAACGAGCAGCCCAATATCTAGCTTGAGATGTTCTCTATAGTTCTTAATGCATTAAGTTGAGTGATGTCTGATTGTCATCTTCACCTTTGCTTGATGTTACTAGTGAGATTAGTGTATTTGGAACCTGCTTAAAAAGTTGAAAACTAGAAACTAGATAGCGGGTGGGTTAGATGGATATGGTTGTAAATCAAAACTCAACAGTGTTTGTTGATATAATTTTGGGTTTAGACCAATTGACATGTTTCTTTTTAGCTATTTTTTTAGTTCTTCTTTGAGGAATGTTATTGTGGTTTTTTTTAAATATACTATTATTTAAATTTCTATATTGAATGATTTTTATTTAACTTTTAGTTTATTTAAAAATTATTTTTTTATTTTAGTACTTTGCAGACGTTAAAAAACAAACAGTGTTATTCTTGCAGACTGCAGAGGTTTGGTCCACCTCTTCTGCTACAGATGCCTGCCGATGTGGTCCGCAGACTGCAGACATTTTACCTCTTAAAAAAAACAGCACCTTACTAAAGCTCATAAAGTAATTCGCTAAAACCTTCTTCACATAAGACTTTTGAGTCAACTTCAAGATCCCAGCAGCCCTATCTCTTGAAATTTTCCATGCCAAGAATCTTCTTTTCACACCCCAGTTCCTTCATATCAAACTCCATTTTAAGTAACTCCTTTGTAGCACTAACCTCTTCTTTTTCTTTGCAGGCCACAAGCATATCATCCACATATAGTAACAAATACACAAAAGACCCCTTTGTATATTTCTTAAAATATACACAATTATCAAAATTACTTATGTTAAAACCATTTGACACCATATAGTCATCAAACCTTTTGTACCACTATCTTTGAGACTGCTTCAAACCATATATAGTGATCTTTTTAACAAGCAAACTTTATCACTATCTTTCTCCATCTCAAAACCCATGGTCTGCTTCATATAAATTTCTTCTTCTAAATTCCCATGAAGAAATGTTGTTTTACATCAAGCTGTTCTAATTCAAAATCCAATATTGCACATAATGACAATATTACCCTTATTAAAGCATGCTTCACAACTGGAGAATAAATCTCATTGTAATCCACCGCTGCCCTTTGAGTGAATCCTTTGGCAACTAATCTTGCCTTGAACCTAGGAGCCTCTCTTTCTTCCAATCCTTCTATCATCTTATAAATCCACATACAACTTACTAACTTCTGATCTTCAGGCTTGTTGACTTGCACCCATGTGTTATTCTTCTGCAATGATTCCATCTCATATTTCATTGCTTTAACCCACTCATCTCTATGCTCAGAGTTAACAGCTTCATTATAAGTCAATGGTTCATTCACACTTTCAGATTCTGCAACACTAAAGACATATGCTGAAATGTCTTCACTGTTCCTGAATCTTGAAAGTGGTAAAATGTTTCTTTTGATTCTGTCTTGCTAAGGTATAACTGGAAGTATTAGTACTTGTGCTTGTACTTATACTTGAACTTGGATCACCACTTGAGACTTCAGTTTAATTTTTTTCTCTTTCATCATCATAAAATCAACTCCACCTTAAACTGACCATTTTGCCCCTCCTTTTCCAAATTTTTCCCAATTATATCTTTATACATTACATCCTCCTTAACACTACATATCTATTGATTATGACTTTAGGTGTACCTTCATCCATTCTTCACAACCTATACCCTTTAACACCACTAGGATAACCCAACATCACACACTTGACAGCCCTTGGTTCAAGTTTTCCCTGATTTACATGAGAAAAAGCAATTGAACCAAATACCTTCAAATTATCAAAATTTGCAGGCTGTCCTGACCACATCTCCATTGGTGTTCTCATATCAATGGCTGTAGAAGGAGACCTGTTAACTAAGTACACTGCTGTACTTAATGCTTCTGCCCAAAATACCCTTGGCATACCAGCACTAATTAACATACACCTTATCTTCTCAAGTAAAGTCATGTTCATCCTTTCAACTAGACCATTCTGTTGTGGAGTTCCCACAACAGTCAAATGTCTAGCTATGCCTTTATCTTTACAAAACTGACTAAACAATCCATTACAAAACTCAAGACCATTATCAGTTCTCAACTTTTTTGTTTTCCTTTCTGTTTGAGTTTCAACCAAAACCTTCCATTCTTTGAACTTCTCAAAGGTTTCATCCTTATGTTTTAACATATATACCCAGACCCTCCTTGAAAAATCATCATTTATTGAGAGAAAATACCTGGCACCTCCTAAGGATTGTACTTTTGCAAGACCCCACAGATCAGCATGTACATAATCAAGTATATTCAGTGTAGGATGCAATCCTTTCTTAAAGCTAACCCTCTTAGCTTTCCCAAACACACAATTATCATAGAACTCTAACTCATAGTTCTTAAGAGCTTTAAGATAATCTCTAATTTCAATCAATCATTGTGGACTAATATGTCCCATTCTTCTACGCCAAAGCATAGCTTTGGACTCCACGTCTTTCTCTGCAACATTTGCAGACCCTTTTGACAGAACCTCACCATCCAAGAAATAGATATTATTACCCTTCCTTGTACCAGGCAGAACTGTCATGGAACCCTTAACCACTTTGACCTTACCATTTTTTAGATTTAATTGATAACCATTGCTCTCAAAGGTCCTAAGAGATATTAAATTCCTTTTTAAATCAGGAATATACCTAACATCTTCAAGCTCAATCTTGGTTCCATTATCTAACTTAGAAGAAATAGAACCAATACCTTGAATCTTTCAATGTCTAACATCTCCTAACTTCACAGACCCTTGATCCATTATTCTCAAGTTCTTGAAATACTCCTTTTCAGGAGTCATATGATAAGAACACCCGGAATCCATAACCCATTCACTAGACCCTTGTAACCTCTCGAAAAATACCATAAATATTTTGGGTTAAAATTGTTGTCTTCAAAAATAGAAGGACCCAAAAATATTTTAAATATGGTAAGATTATAAGTTGGAAGAATTCACTAACTAATAAAATGAGGGAATGGATATCCATCCCACATGGAAAGAAGGAAGGAAACGTAACTCTTTCACATGGGTATAAATAAGGAAGATAAATTCCATCCCACTTTGGAACCTCTTTATAAGGGATGGAGTTTCCATAGTAATATTCTTTTATGCTTAGCATGCACCCAATGGTCCTAGCGGAGGGTGCAGAGCACCCGACGTGCATGCGCTCGGGAAGGGGATCGAGTGAGGACGATGGCGATGGCGACAGCGACAGCGAAGGGCGATGGACGCAATGTGTCACTCTTTGCACTTCGCACGCTCGCATCGCCTCGAGCCGCCTTTATGTTTTTGGAAAGTGGAAAAGAGATTTTTTGACCCATCCTGAGACCCCATCGCGTATCGTTATGGGTATGTCACAGAACCCCAAAGAGGGCAGTATCGCGAGACACGATCCCCCAAGTCACAAAGTCATCGTGTATCGTGATGACGTGGTCTGACAAACGGTGACACACGCCCCGCAACGTGTCCAGCCACGTGGCACACATGGCAAGCCTACTGATTACGCAGCAAAGCAAGTCGCGATACGCGATGGCCTCCCAAGGTCCCATCGCGTATCACTATGGAATAAAATATTCAAAAAAGTTGCCGCCATATACATAGCGATACGCGATGGGTAGCCTGATCAGCTCTATAAATAGGGCTTCAAGTCCATTCATTTCATTATCACAACCTCACTCTCTCTCTAAAAACCACTCTCTCACTACCTCGAAAAGCGTGCCACCGACCCGATACTTATACCTCGTAATCCGTGCTGAAACACGATGTTGCCTCGAAATTAATGCCATCACGAGAAGAACCTAAGTTTTACCTCGAATACATGACGATGAAGATCGACAACCGGCGTGCCTCGATTTGCTTGGAAGTGCTGCCCGAGAATCTAGAAAAAGTATAAACAAAACAAGGTAGCGGTTATGCCCGAATAAAACATTAATATATTATTAAAAACGCTTAGACCCTAGTCAAGTGTATACTCAATACCTCGAGAATAAATAATGAAAATATAAATAAGGAGATATGATATAAAATAATTCTTTGTTAATAATGAAAGTATTATTTAAAGTTACCTAAATAATAAATAAAGAAATAATGTACACGTTTTGTTCGAAAAGAAGAAATGTAGTGTTTAGAAAATATAAATGATTGAACTAGAAGTTCAAACATATTTAATAAAGAAAAGATATTTGAACTAAAGATTCGAATAGAAATATAATCAAGGTAAAGATTCTACAAAATAGACTAAAGGTCTAAAGATTGATTATTGATCTAGTAATAAAAAATGGTTATACACTTACTATAGGTCCGAGATAACAAAGAAAGAAAAACTCGATCAATGAAGTGAATATGATCTTTCAAAAGGTGAATACGCCCCAAAATTTTAACTAGTTTAATCGAGTCAATTAAGTGATTACATGAGATTACGTATCTCTAAAACATTAAGAACAAAAGGAGTCGCTGGCCCTCAGGCTGTCATGAACGTTTGTCTAGATCATTTCTTATGTGGAAGACGGTGGGAAAACCACGCCACACCTGGTTATATGCCTCCGCCATGATGTGCCGGACCTAAGTTATGCTCAAGAGAGAGTAATCATGTGTATACTGATGGTAGCTAAGTAACATCGAACGCTGCGGTGTTTGATGAGTTGTTTCGAGTATAGCTTAAGTTTGTATTTTGTGTTTAAGTTTTAACTTGATTATTCCTAAGCCACGATGGGCCGAGACCTAAGTTATGTCTCAAGGGGTAATTAAGTAAATAAAATACTTTATGTGTCAGCTTATTCACCAGCATGTGTTGCTGACGTATTTTCAAACTGTTTTACAGGTAACGTAGGATAGGCGCATGAAGAACCGAAGTCGTCACTAGGCGATCTGATGGCTCAGATCATTTTGTTAAATATTAAACTTGAATGGTGGTTTTATATAAACAATGAATATTTTGTAAACATTAAACGGGTATTTTATAATCCCGTATTTTGATATGTAAATATTAATATTTTGATCCACGCAAATATTTCCGCATTAACCCATAACTCTGATTCATTTACAAAAACGGTACAACTGTGAGTCACACGCCTTGGCCTAAGGTAGGGGTGTGACAGATTGGTATCATAGCCTTCAATCTTAGCGAATTAGGTATTAACTAATAATACCTAAGCTTCGATCCAAGTGAATAAGAATATCTATTATTATTTGTTTTATATAATTAAGGATAACATAGACTGGTAACCCTTTCTATCGCTCTTCAATCTAAACCACCCATAGATGTCGTTCAAAAGAGTGATAGACGGCTTTATGCGTGACGCAAGAAGAGCTGAACGCCCGAACCAATACTCCCGAAAGACACATGAGTGAAGATGACTATGAAGACTTCTTTAACCAAGATCATCAGATTGACCGACCCACACCAGTGCATTTTCCCGGCACAGAACAACTACCAATAAACATACCAAGCGATCCTCCGAGGCAAGAGTATCATCCCACAAATATCCCAATTTTCCATCCGTCAAACATTCCAGATTATCGTCCTTCTGACATCCCAATGTATCACCCGTCCAATGAGATGCTAGCGAACAAGTAAGTCAAGGTTGAACCCGAGTCCGACTCATCAAGCTAGATGCAATGTCATTCCGACCAAAGACGATGGCATTTCGGAACACCTGCCCATAACCCCACCGACATTCACTCCAACTCCTACAATGGACCTTCCCGAAGACCAAATATGAGAGTCATTCGGTCGTACGAAAGATACCACCTCGACCCTGAAATAACTAATAAAGCAATGGACATGGAAGAAGAGGAAGACCCAAAAGAGGAGGATCCAGAAGAAGATGAGGAAATCTCTGAGGAAGTAAGTACTATAGGGGAAGAGCCTTCAATCTACTCAAAATATGATTGTCCACCCGATGAGGGTTGTATACATCCCTTCTATAATAGAAACCCGTGTTATGATCCATAAGACCCATATGTACAATATATCCAAGGAAGAAAGATCAGATTTCCACCCGATTTTCCTCCTTTCCAAAGTATGATTCCAACGATTTCTGAATAAGCAAATGAGATCCGGCAACATGAAGCAGCAGCTAAAGCTTTCTTTAATCATCCAATTGAGGCAACATCATCACCATATCCAAAGAATAATTACGACATCGTGATGATGGGTTACCATGACCCACCGCCTCAATAAGGATATCCAACGTCATGCCACAATCCCAGGAGGAATATATGGATCAAGCTTTGCATGAGACTGATGAATTGAGGAAGAAGGTTGCAACCTAAGAAAGCAAGAAGAAAAATATAGGAGATAAACTTCTCCACAAATGCAACAAGATGAAGAAGATGATTTAAAGTAACAAGAAGGACTAGGAACCTCTTCAAAAACATTGTGTGTCTGATAACGTGTTATGTTTGTACTTAGAATATGAACGTTGATCGTTCATATAGAATATATATATATATATATATATATATATATATATATATATATATATATATATCAAATGTTGATATATATATATTTATGTGTAATGTGTATTGAAGTAATATATATATATATATACACACATCCTTTGACGATATATATATATATATATATGATCAATAAAACTATGTACTTTAAGAATAGAATAAATTTATTTCAGAATGTCAAACCAAGAAAAATCTCAAAATGCGAAAGCTTCTCAAGGAGAAGGAAACCACGCACAAAATGGACTTGCTCAGCAAATTCCTGAGCAATTAATGAATCAAATACAAGATAGGATAGCAAAAGTCGTAAGGGCAGAATCAAACCGAAGAAGTGAATCTAGGAAAACCGAACACACTCGAAAATCAATAAAATCTAAATCACGCCCTAACCCATCTCATCTCGAAGAAAGTGTACAAGAATAAAACGTAGGTGGTGATTTCATTCGTAAATTTAAGAAACTCGAGATCGAAGGTTGTTCATTCAAAGACTTCAAGAACTTTGGCCCCAAGGAATTCTATGGAGATAAGGGCGCCATTGCGACACTTAGGTGGCTAGAGGAGATGGAATCGATAGTTACAAATGCACCGAACAAGAAAAGATTCAATAGACGGCACAAATGTTCAAATGAGAAGTATTAGAGTGGTGGAACACTATGATTTTGAGCAACTTGAGAGAACTATTATATCAACTTTTGTGGGAAGAATTCAAAAAAGTGGTGCTAGCAATGAAATTGTGCACCACAATAGGAGCTAATAAAAAGACCCGCGATCCCACAGAAAGACATCACAATTCCCCCCTTTGCCGGATTATTTCCGATGTAATCATAAAAAGGCTAATTACTTGAAAACGGCTCTTCTGCTCAGAAACGAAATGTTCCAAATGTTCCTGGAACTTATTGCTCCCAGTGGACCCTTTGTATCGATATGCATCAGGATCCTGATTCATGGATCTCTCGGTTCGATAAAAAAAAAGAGTTTATCTTATTCGTATTATCAACTACTATAGGATGAATGTTTTTTATGTGATGCTAACGATTTAATAACTATCTTTGTAGCTCCAAAATGTTTCGGTTTATGCTCCTACCAATCTGGATACAAATGATCATATTTGATCATGGAATCCCCATTTGAATGATTCACGATTGATCTTTTTATTAAGTTTTGCCCAATTCATGAGACCAATCAAATTCAATTGAATTTCCTTAACCACAAGGTGGTTGGAACTAATCTTCGCGAATATAATACCAAGTTCCTAGAGAATTGTAGACCAGTGCCCCAGTTGGTGATGCCAGAATCCAGCAAAGTAACCTATACATATGGGGACTTCAGCGAGATGGTAAGGTCTCACTTACCACAAACCGCCGATTCCGCCATGGAATTGGCTGGTTACCTGATGAATGGTCTATCCGCAACAAGAAAGAAAACAAGAAAGTGGTGTCCAAGTGACCACAAGAAGATTGGAAGCGCTGATTCAAGGGAAAAAGTGTCAAACAAAGGAAAAGTGGAACCAACTCCAATTACACTCAATGCAAGATCTGTAAAAATTACCATAAAGGCCGATACCACTTCACTACGTCTGCGACAACTGTGTGTGAATCATATCACAAACCAGGACATGCAACGCCTGAATGCTGGAAGACGTCGATGACTTGCTACAACTGCAAGAAAATGGGACACCTCAACTTCGAGTGCCCACAGAACAAACCCGCTACTGGTGGTGCGGGAGGAAGCGGCCACAAGAATGAGCCGAAAAATGGGAATGCAAGAGTCTTCGTTTTTGACACCAAGAAAGTGGCCGACATGCTGGAAACCATCACCGGTACGTTCTTAGTTAACAACACGTATGCTAGAGTTTTATTTGATTCAGGTGCCAATCTAAGTTTCATAGATTATAGATTTTAAAGTCTATGAAACGAACCTCTAAAGAAATTAAATAAAACTTTAAGCGTCGAGACCGCTAGTGGTGAATTAGTTAAAATTTCTAAAGCCTTAGAAAACGGAAAAATCTTTTTAGCAGATTATGTTTTACCCATTCAATTTTTGCCCATGACTCTTGCTGGTTTTGATATAGTACTTGGTATGGGCTGGTTATCCGATAATCATGACCATATCATTTTCAACATTAAAACTATAAAACTTCGAGCCCCGGATAAACGAACCATTCGAATTGAAGGGGACAAGGATGCTGGCCAAGTTAGGATAATCTCCATGATTAGAGCTAACAATTGCTTGAACCAAGGATGCTTAGTATTCATGGCCTACATCCCCGAAGAATCAAAACCAAAGGAGATAAAGGACGTGCCTATTGTCTCTGAATTTTCTGACGTCTTTTCCGACGAGCTACCATGGATTCCACCCGATCGAGAAGTCGAATTCAGAATTGATCTATGCCTGGAACTGCACCAATCGCCAAAGCCCCGTATCGATTAGTGCCAACCAAGATGAAGGAGTTGAAGAAGCAATTAGACGAACTACTCGAGCCTTGAACAAAGTAACTATCAAGAACCGATACCCGCTACCTCAAACTGATGACATATTTGATCAATTACAATGAGAGAGTTATTTCTCAAAAATAGACTTACGTTCAGGCTATCACCAACTGAAAGTCCAAACCGAAGACATCCCGAAAACCACGCTCCAAAAAAGGTATGGACATTATGATTTCATGGTCATGCCGTTTGGTCTTATTATGCCCAAACCGCGTTCATGGACATGATGGACCGAATCTGTAAACCTTACTTAGATAAATTTGTTATCGTATTCATCGACGATATACTTAGTTATTCTAAGTCACAAGAAGACCATGAACTACATCTCAAAATTTTGCTCGATCTACATAGAAACAAGAAATTGTATGCCAAGTTCTCAAAGTGCGAATGTTGGATTCACGAAGTGCAATTTCTTGGTCACGTCATCAATATGAACGACAACATTGACTCGTTGGTCAAAGGAGATGATGATATACTTAGACTCGGGAACAAGATCTGGGTACCAATCAAAAGTTACCGCCAGATCCATCGCGATACGCGATGGATCGTTTTCAAGGACCATCACATATCACGATGGGTAGCCTGATCAGGTCTATAAATAAGGCTTCAAACCTATTCATTTCATTATCACAACCTCACTCTCTCTAGAAACCACTCTCTCACTACCTTGAAAAGTGTGCCACCGACTCAACACTTATACCTCGTAATCCATGATGAAACCAGACGTTACCTTGAAATTCGTGCCATCACGAGAAGAACCGGAGTTTCGCCTCGAAGT